>NC_031980.2:25955836-26000836 GCF_001858045.2 Oreochromis niloticus
GAGTTAGTTTTATAAGTTCAAAAACGTGGGGGAGTAGAGTAGCGGCCTCATCGATGTCCAGGGATGAAGATTGTCCACTGCTCACCCCGGGGTGGGGATCATTGTCTTCAGGCTCTCTGAAAAGAGCCCGGCACACAGGGTCACCCAAAGCCCAGAGCGAGGCACCGGAGACTGGGCTGTTTACCGGGGTCTGCTCGGGTGATTGCCACCCGAGAGCAGGGTGGCGGGGCGAGTTCCAGCCTTGAGGTGATGAAGGCAGGAGCGGCGAATCTGCAAGCATAGCAGCCGGAGATGATGAGGCCTGATGGGGACTCGGTGGTGGAGTAGCAAGATCCACTGGAGTAGAAGCAGCTGCTGGCCGAAAGGATGCTGGGGTTAGAGCAGAGGGAGTTCCAGAGCTGTGGTGAGTCATGGCTGTTTGCAGACGATGTGGAGGAGACGGTCGTTGTGGTTTTTAAAAGCACTGGGGAGGAGGAGGCGGGGTAAGGGGGACCGGGTGAGGGGGGCGGGGTTATTTTGAAGGCGGGGGGTTATTTCCAACCAGGACCAACTCAATTGTGCTTCTACTTAGCTTAAAAAGCTCTAAAATTCTGCCATTCTTTTCACCCACCATCTTCAACCAGTCCTGAGTGGGAATCCGAAGCAATGTGTTGAAAACACCGGAGTGGGTGTTTGTAAGGTCCAGCACAAAGTCATCCTTGCCGGCATCATCTGATGTCTGACGACTTGCCTTACAGACCCACCTGCAAAACGGCGTGCTCTTAGTCTCCCACTGCGCATATGTCACGGTTTTTCTCACCGCGTTTAAAGGCCGGTGTTGTTGGGTGAATGGTGGAAACGCGTGGGCCCCTTTGAAAACACGAGGCGTCTGCGTTTCTTGGTCCCTTGTTCGCGGTTGCTGGGAGCTCGTTTCCCGCAGGCTCTTCTGGATTTCAGGGGTCGCGATGAGGGTCAAAACAGCCCAGTCAGAGGAGCTAAAAGCAATCCGCGGTGTCAGCGGGCCAAAACTTTCACCTGCTTTTAGCTGGTAGAAATAGATTTGGCTCTCCGGGAGGCTGAAAGCATAGCCCCAAAATCCCCCGGTGTTGAGACGGAATCTCTCCTCCAAAGGGATAGCAGATGCAGGTTGGACCCGGCAAAGATGCATTCGTCTGAGTTGCGCTGGCGTGGCAGAGGCTCTGTAGCTGGTTACGGGGGTCTGAGAGACCACAGTGAGGTTGGTAGGTCTGGTGGCCATGTTGTTTGTGAAAAAAGGAGAAAACTTGTTTTTCTGAGAGAGAAAAACAGTTAAATTTAAGTTGAAATGTAAGATTATTTATCCTGAATGCAGGTGAGAGAATAGACCTATCGTTGAGAAGGTAAATCGGACCTGTATCCGATTGGGTGAGCGGGGTGCGAATGGAGCCGCCCCTTTGTTATGTGATTGGCAGCGGGGCAGTAAGGTTTACCTGGGAGGCGGAGTTGGTCTCCGGCGCAAATTTTCAAACTAGGTAGTCAGCATTCGGGGATGAGCCGGGGAGCGAACAAGAAGGAAAAAGATGCTGCTCTGGCAGCGGTTGCGGGATGGAGTGATAGCGAAAGGAGAACTTAGACTCTGAGCTGTATTTTAGACGGAGCTAGTGAGAGGGGTGGTTTTGGAGAAAAGAGTTTTCTTTTTCAGGATTTCCCTGTTATCGAATATAAGGTTTTGGGAATAGAGGGGTAGCTAACAAGTTATCGTAGGGTTTTGGAGAGAAAGCGCGGAGGGTTTTTTCAGGAGTTTCTCGCTGATTATTTTGCCTAAGGATCGGGTGGGTGCCGCCGGGCGCTGAATTTGAGAAAAAATGCCTAAGGATTTGGTTTCAGGATTTCCCCTGTTATCGAATATAAGGCTTGGGGATAGGAGGTTGCCTACAGGTTATTTCTAGGGGGTTTTTTTGTTTTGCGTATTTTGGAGAGAAACCGCAGAGGGGTTTTTTTTGTTTTGTTTTTCAGGAGGATTGGCCGGTTATGTGCCTAGGGTTAGGGTGGGCGCCGCCGGGCGCTGAATTTGAGAAAAAATGCCTAAGGATTTGGTTTCAGGATTTCCCCTGTTATCGAGTATAAGGTTTTGGGGATAGGAGGCTGCCTACAGGTTATTTCTGGGGTTTTGGAGAAAAACCGCGGAGGGTTTTTAAGGAGTTTAGCTAAGGATCGGGTGGGAGCCGCGGGGATCGCGAGTGTTTTTTTGTGACTCTGAGTTTGATTTTAAATTTCTTTGTTCGGATTAAACAAATGCATATAAATTGAAATAAAGTTTTCCCACAAGGCATGCACCCTGTATGTCTGGCCATACTGAACGTTACAAAAGCACAACTAAGCACTTATACTATGATTAACACATTTTAAATACATAAACACGGAGCCCACAGAAGCACGGTCCCAGACACAGGCACGCGCACAAGTGCGCACAGACACACAGGCGCGGGGTGCGCGCCCTGCGCACTCATGCGCTGTCATGCGCTGACCCACCACCAGATGGCGTTTCTTTAGGAAAAAAAGGAAAAAGTTTTTAATGGATTAAAAATAAAAGAATGCTATTTGATATAAAAACTTTCTAAAATAATCAATTAGTTCTTTTTTGGGGGGAAGAAAAGCAATGAACTAGCATATTTTGGATGAATATCATAATTTTATGAAAATCATAATTTTATGAATATCATATTTTTATGAATATCATATTTTAATTACTTCCGTTATTACTTCCGGAGCTCATGAATAATTCATTTCAACCTATCACTCAAAAAGCTCATGAATATTTGACATAAGGGGTATAATATCACTCTCTCAGGCGTTCTGCCCCGACCGTGTTATTTCACTGGACGAATTTGCACATATAATTCAAACCGATTTTTCAGATGTTTCAGATCCGAATACACAAATCAGATCAATGCATTTGGCAACAATGCATTAGGAAACCGTGATACAGCTTCAACACCAGGATCAAACGATAATATTATCCCTGCTGTTGTCTTTTCTGAGAAACGGATGAACCACAATCTTCATTTCCCACTTTTCTCGTTTACGAAGATTAGCACCAGCTCATCAAGGCTTCATATCAACTTCATTTTTCTATTTTTCTAGACAGTTTTATGAGGATAAACTATCCGCAAAAGCGCAAGCGTTCGATGTGCATATATAGGTTATACATCAACTTTTCAAGTTGATGATAATCGCACTCAGACTTACTGCCGTTTTACGCAACGCGTTCGATGTAATGGCCTTTACCGTTAATATTAAAACTAAAATGCACTTGATTACCCAAATTAAAGGTTATCTTACGATTTGTGCACTTTTTTTCATGATAACCGCAGCTTTCACGGTATGCAATAGCACAAAACAACATTAAATAATAAACATTAAGTACAGGAAAACTATCAGTGAATGTACAGAAATATAAACCTTGTTTTTCATGATTAATAACACTTACCTTTTATGAGATTCCCAGAGAATACAAATCAATAGTCTGAGTTGAAATCTGAATGCTGCGCACGGTGTTCATTCAAAATGTCCCCTTGCACCAATCAGAGCATAGCGTTGGTAGCTATTGACAACACGTTGGAGGAGCTGTGGGCTGAACCATTTTTTAGGAGGCAAGGGGGATTGTGCAATCAATTCAGTTAGTTTTAAACTTCATGCTCAGTACAAATTGAAGCTAGCTTGATCGAAGCATTAATACTATCGTATTTTAATAAACAACATTGCCATATGCAAAACTAGGGTGGCACTTGGGGTGGCAAGGACTTATTTTAGGGTGGCAGTTGCCACCCCATGCCACCCTTCTAGATCCGCCCCTGTTTGGGGAATGTGCTGAAACGCTTCACGAGGCCTCATCTACCCATCACTACATTAGCTCCTATCAATGGTAAACACATTACACTACCAACACAAACAAAGGCAGGTTAATACTCACTTATCATTCACACACTCGTTCCCCCAGGAATCAGTGCACCCCCTCCGGACCAACACTGCTCATCCGACAATAAACTGCCCACCTTACTAACCGGATGATGTCACTAGACGGTGGGCTGGCCCAAACTGACAGAAGACTGAATATTAAATGAACTTATATAAACTTATAAACACCAATAAAACTATTCTATGAACTTTGGGGCCTTTTATACAACAGAAATAGGCGCGCACATCACACAGAGCACCTCAGGTAAGGCAGCAACGACTCCACCACATCAACAAGATAGAGCAAATGCAAATCAGCAATCGAGTCAGCAAAACTCATTCTATTCCACTGGAAGTCTGATAAGGCTCCTTCATACATACAATGGTTAAAGGAGGTGCTTTTCTTTTTACCACTGGAAAAACTTAGATACAAAGTTTTCTCATCACAACAAAAATTCTCTGTGACTTGGAACCCATTTATTGACTATATAAAAACATATTTTCCAGATGTGTAACATATTTTTTTGTTTGTTTGTTTTGTTTTGTTTTTGTTTTGTTTTACATGAGCCTCGGGTGGGGTGGGGGGTTCTTTTTTGTTTTATCTCTGTGCTTTATTTCTATGTATAATTGCAATGTTTTCATTTGTATTGTGACCACAACTTGTGTAAAGCGAATAAATAAAAGTGCCTTTTTGAATATTGCCTGCTACGTTGACCTGTAGGATGCGTATAAAAAGTTCCAGTGTTCATCTGGACGTTGTCGGTGGGAGAAATGTTTCGTCCTCATCCAGGTGACTTCCTCTAAGCTGTCTGGGATCTCCTTACCCTGTTGACTGAGCCTGCATCATGACGCTCCAGTGTAGCACTTTGTGGCTGATATTTAAAACAACAAGAATCATAAAGATGTTTCCTGTTTCAGAGATCAATGGTTCCTTCTCCACTGAAAACACTGTTAGAGCCATTTTAGATTTTTTGGTGCTATTGTAACTTCTCAGCACAAGAGGGAGTAGTAACATCTCCACACACGTTTAATCCAGGTTCAGTGGTGCTCAGGTGTTAATGAGCCTGGCATCTCAACAAAACGGAATATGGAGGCTGTAGTGAAGTGAATAAATGATACATCGTTTTATTTCAGTGAAGTGGTGTGTGTGTGTGTGTGAAGTGATGACTGTGAGTAGAGAGTATTCGAGTATTGTACTGCATTACATTACTTCAGTACTTCTTCTGCAGACGATTTAATCTAATCTGTGACGCTTTTAAGATTCATCCATTCACCCACTCCACCTGTCGGTGTGGCAGGTCTCACCTGCAGGTACTGGAGAGCCGCCGAAGCTCGTTTTTCCATGGAGCACACTGCCAACATCTGACACTCAGTCAACATCTGACGCCGTTACTCCACCGGCAGTAACAGCGTTGGGATAAACACGGGGATGTTTCAAAGTTCTGAGAAAAGATTCTTGTTACTGATCCTGATCAGACAGTCAGCTGCTTCCTGTTTCCCATCTGAGCCAACAGCAGGAAGCTGGAGCTCTACAGGTCAGTTATTTACTCAGACCCTGGAGGGTCAGAGGTCACTGAACTTGCAGAGCTGACTCATCTTTAAAGAATGCCTCAGATCATTTCTGTGTCCTAGCACAGGTGAACACACCTGTCAGGTGTATCAGAGCTTCCTGCTGCTGTTTCACTGCACATGTTATTTAATATAAATGTATTTTGATGCCATGAGGTGACCTCAGACGTTACAGCGTCCAAGGTCACCTGTAACTGCCTCACTGCAACACATGATCAATACAGTATTGGTATTCCAGTGGAAACTGTTTACTGATTTTATATGAAGGAAACAAGGAAGAAATTTATCAGAGGTGTGAGTGAGTTCATGGGTGAAGATATGTCTGCAGTGATGGACTGAGTTTCAGGGAGGAGAGCTGAGCTGAGTTCCAAGGGTTCAAGGAGCACTGATCAGGAGTATTGCTCATGTATTGATCTATTTCCACGGAGCTTCCTCTCGTTCTGATGGCATGTTTTCTTTTCTTTTCCTGTCGTCATGGTGATCTCACGCCCTGCAGCAGAATGAAGTCTGGCTGCTTCGGCTGATCTAAGCTTCATTCCTGTCATTCCTAACGTTCCCCCTCCAGCACGTCAGGAGCAGGTCTGATGATCTGCCGTCTGATTGGCTCACAGGTCACAGGTGAGATGAAACTGTTTTCCTGGCTGAAACTCAGGTCCAGCAGGTGTGACTCACCTGTTCGATGCACCTGATAATCAGCAGGTGAGACAAAGAGAAGGAATGCAGCCCAGCAGCAGGCCGCCTCACTTCCTGTTCACCTGGATGAGATGGGAAGGCCTCAACTGATTACACTTTAACTTCACTCTGCTGAGCAGCCAAAAGAAAACAAAATAAAAATGTCTGAAAACGTTAAAGAAAAAAAACTGAAATAAACAGAATAAATCCTTCAAACAAACAATCACAACTGCTTCATGGTCACTGATTTCACGTCGGCCCGGGCATCGAACCGTAGACCTCTCACTTCTCAGGCAACAGAATCAGCTCATTTACCATCAGTCAGGTGAGACACAGCTGGATCAGTTGACTCTGAAGCAGCTCTTACTTACACTGCTGGGGGCTTCCCATAATGCAGCTTTGCTCTGCTCCTCTGTCTGTATGTGGGGGTCTGGGGGTGATCCTGGGTCTGTTGGAGGTCTCTTCCTGTTTACAGAGAGTCCTTCCTTCCCACTTTCTCAAACTTGGACACAGCTCATGGCCAATGCAGCCATGTCAGCAGGTTAAGGGACCTTGCCTGGGCCATGCTGGTCTTGCACCTGCCTGCCCACCCGTGTGACCTGCTGTGAGAGCAGGATGCGAGCGAAACGAGTAAAAATCCACCATACTCTCCAGCACATTCATCAAACGTGATGCCAGCGCACTCCTTTCGCCTTCAGGACAGGAACCCACCCATCTGTGTTAGAAAAACACTGAACTTTGAATCTCTGCTGACAGTCTCCTGGGTACCACCTCACCAGGAGGAGATCCCGGAGGAGGAGGCCGGGAGACGGAGGTCTGAGCCTCTCTGGACGGACGGAGGTACTGTTATGAAAGTGCTGTGACGCTTGACCCCTCACTGAAAAATAATAGAGCGTAAGCACACATCTCTGACCTCTGACCTCTGAGAGCCAGCATGTTATGTGACACGGAGTGGGCCTGGGCTCATGTCTGAATTGTTCGGTGGCGTTAAACGAGAACTTCAGTGTGTCAGGAACGGATTTGCTGTAAATAAAGCTCAGAGAGTTTGAATGAAACGCGGAGGTGAACAAACTGGTGGAGCAGGAGCGTCTGGGTGTTTTCACGTGAAGCAGCTCGCCATATCACCTGTCCAGGCAGGTAACCTCCTCCTGCCGGTCGGGCCGGTTGCGCCTTCATTCCTTGCTGGAGTTTAAAAGGTGAAGACACAGGCTCAGGGCGCCACACCGCCGCCTGCTCGTCCTCTCTGGTGCAGTGGTTCTAGATAGTTCAACAGTACAGCATACGTTTGTGAAATGTTTAGGACCACTTGATCAGAGCAAGGAACTCACAGCTGGGAACATCTTCAGGGACTCAGAGCAACACCCGAAGTCCTCGTCCTGTTTCCTGCAAGCCGGACGCACCTAAGCTGTGACAGGTAGAAAGGGGTGAGGCTAAAGGTGGGGTTTCTGGGATAATTCCAGGTGTTTGATCTTTGAAGGCTGTTTACATCCACAACTTTTATTTATCTTTTAAATGATGTCTTGATGTTTGTGAGCTTCGTCAGCCAATCAGATTGCAGCTTTGACTTTTTCTGGATAAAAGCTTCTTCCTGTTCGACATGTAAAACTCGATGTCACAAGAAACCCAACGTTTCCCTCGAGTCTTGGTTTGGAGATCTCACCCTCCGTGGGCCTCCGTGCACGCCAACCAATCAGATTACACGTTCTTCCCATGTTGTTGAAAATGAAGAATAACTGTAACAGATGTAGACTCCAAAGTAGAAAAGTAATCACAGCAATGTCAGAATCATTGAATCATTGAAGAAACATTTTTATCTGAATGCTCTGCTCTAATATGAATATCTAAACATGTCTGAGCTCCTCTTGTAAATACTTCTGTGAGCTTCCTGCTGAACATTAAGTGTGTGCATCTGTTTGCTTTGTCATTTCCTGTTGTGAATAAAGTGCTTTACCACTATAAAAGCTTTGTGTGAATCACTGCGCCATCCCGGCCCGAGCCTCTCCATTGACTCGTCGTGACGATTCAATTCAATTCAATTCAATTTTATTTATATAGCGCCAAATCACAACAAAAGTCGCCTCAAGGCGCTTTATATTGTACAGTAGATAGCACAATAATAAATACAGAGAAAAACCCAACAATCATATGACCCCCTATGAGCAAGCACTTTGGCGACAGTGGGAAGGAAAAACTCCCTTTTATTCAATCTGGTTTGTACAAAAACACAGTCTCATGACAAGAAGGACATCGTCATCGCTCCATATCCAAAAGATAAACGATATCAGCTGTGTTTGTGTGTTATGGTCACACACTGGTTTTATGGTTATGCTACAGCTGATGGGAAACGTATTTTGGAGGTAAAGGACAGGAAACCAGCTGATGAGGAGTGAAAAAAACTTCCATCCATCTATTCGCTTCCGATTATCCTTTTCAGGGTCGTGGGGGGGGGGGCTGGAGCCTATTCCAGCTGTCATAGGGCGAGAGGCAGGGCACACCATGTACAGGTCGCCAGTCTGTTGCAAGGCTAACACACAGACACAAACAACCATTCTCACTCACATTCACTCCCGCATTCACACCTATGGGCAATTTAGACTGATCAATTAACCTATCCCCACTAACTACATGTCTTTGGACTGTGGGAGGAAGCCAGAGTACCCGGGGAGAACACACACAAACACGACACAGAGCCTGTATCCCAATTCAGGGTCTGCAGCCTTAAAGGCCGCATTTTAAGGCCGATTATGTCACAGCGACGTGACATAATCAGCACTGACGTAATTCAAGCACTGATGTATCTCAGTGCTTGAATTGTGACAAGCAGCCTTGTCCCAATTCAAAGCCTGCCCGAAATGCAGCTCTCAAATGCGTCCTTGAATTTTAAGGATGGGTCGGTGTATCCTTCATGGCCCAACATATCCCAGACTTCATAGCACAGACGTGGGTGTGGATAATTTTGCCAAAAAAAACAGCGGACGGCTGAAGCAGGGCAGCCGAAGAGTAAACTTTTAAAAGTAAGTACTTAATATTATGTCACTTATTTATGTGCAAATGTTTAATAACGAAGAACATTAAACATTAAAAAGGACATTGGGGTGGCTGTAGCTCAGGTGGTAGAGCGGGTCACCTATTCACCAGAAGGTTGGTGGTTTGATCCCAGGCTCCTCCAGTCTACATGCCAAATATCCTTGGGCAAGATATTAACCCCATGTTGCCCTCCGATGCATCCATCAGAGTGTGAATGCGAGTGCATGTTAGATAGAAGCACTAAAAACCTTAGATAAAGTGCTTGTATGATTGGGTGAATGCACAAGTTGTATAAAGCGCTTTGAGTCCTCAGTGAGAGTAGAAAAGCGCTGTATAAGAACCAGTCCACTTACCATTTACCAAAACATTACTGTTGGCCACATGTCAGCAAAGTTATGTGACATTAGTGATGTTAGTACTTTCAGCGTTAACTTCGTTTTAAAGCCTTTACTGTAAAATATACGCCGTTCAATAGCTGACCATAATCTTACAGAGAATGTGATGATTTTATGGATAATTAAAGTCAGTAATATATCCACAAACACAACAAGCTGAAAGTCAGTGATGCTGCTCGGTTTGCAGTCCTGAATATCACAGCACAAGCAGGATTCACTACACTGTTAATGTTAGCTATATTATATTGCTGCCTCTGTTCGGTGGTGTCGAACCAAACGGACTTTAACGTTTGTTTGAACGAGCTGACACTCGTTAAGCTTCAGCACCCCCAAAATGAATCAAAGCACCCCCAAAGATTTCTTACTTTTTTTTGACAATATTTGCTATTTGTGTGACACACTACTAAAAATATAAAAAGCATACAGTACTTGATTGAGACGGAACATTTTAACAACAAAAGTATAGATAACCCCTCCCCCCTCCCAAAATGGTTTGTTCCAGCTCGCCCCCACTCTGGCTCTAGGGTCGTTGCTGCCAGAGCGATGGTAGCTGAGACGCAGCAGAGCGGAGGTGGAGTGCCTGGATTAAAACAGGACATATTAGCAGCATTTAACCTTCAGTTACTCTTTATGTAGTTAGATAGGAGTCATGTTTCTTTTTAGCTGAAAAACATTACACCCAGGTAACCTGCAGTGTTGAAAACGTGTTTTCCAATGATGTTTGCTACCCTACAATCCGTCCTACTCTGTAGTAAATTCAGCGACATTTGACCGTCCTGTTGCTCCCACTGAAATGTATATAGCCTATTTAAAATCTAAAACTTAAAATTGTCCGTAGCCTGCTGTTGTTACCACTGTCCTGTTTGAAATGGATACTAACTAGCTAACTGACTGAATGCCCATTAACCTTATAACTCCTGTTGTGTGTGTGTGTGTTTGTGTAGAGAGAGACAGTCAGGTTCATAATGGATATAAGGAAGTTTTTTCAAAAACAGGAGCCACATTCAGGTAAAAGTGTAAGATCAAATGATCCGTCAATAAAGGATAATGTTGGATCAGTGTTTCAATATTTTATATCTTTTATTAGATGTTCATGTGGTTTGGTTATTTGCCTTTTGGTTGAAAGTACACTGAGACAGGACTTTTCGTTAGTGATTTTAATAATTTCTTTTTTCATATTAATGTAATTTTTTCATCTATCCATCCATCCATCCATCCATTCGCTTCCGCTTATCCTTTCCAGGGTCGCGGGGGGCGCTGGAGCCTATCCCAGCTGTCATAGGGCGAAAGGCGTGGTACACCCTGGACAGGTCGCCAGTCTGTCGCAGGGCCAACACACAGGGACAGACAACCATTCACGCTCACATTCACTCCTAGTGACAATTTGGATTATCCAATTAACCTATCCCCTCAAACTGCATGTCTTTGGACGGTGGGAGGAAGCTGGAGTACCCGGAGGGAACCCACGCAAACACGGGGAGAACATGCAAACTCCACACAGAAAGACCCCGGCCTGATGATGGAATTGAACTCAGGACCTTCTTGCTGTGCGGCAACAGTGCTAACCACCGTGCCACTGTGCTGCCATTTTTTCATCTAATTGAATACAATCTATTTGTGTATGATTGTCAGTCCAAAGAGGGAGAGAGGAAAGAGGGGAACGTGAGGAGAAAGTACAAGGTCAGGAAGAACCAGGTAAGAAAACAGACAGGGAACAGTGACAGGCAAAACAGAAACTATTAAACTGACGAAGAGAAAAAACCTGATTTTATTCATACAATCAGGAAGTTGTGTTCTCCCTATATTAAAGCTGCTATACAGAATCTGCAAAACAAACTGGGTTGAAACATTTTTGACCCTCTTTAACAACATTCCAACATAACATTATCATTGATTGAGGAGATTAAAATTAATGATATATTTTTATGTGGTTCAGCCACAACTCCACTAAAACCTCAGCCAGTAATAGGTAGGCTAACTTTTGGACCGTCCAGTTGTCTGTATGACTGCCGCGAGAAACACTTATCAGTGTTTCTCAAACTTTTTACAGTGTGCACCACCTGAGAAAAATGTCAAGCTCTCCCAAGTACCACTATGAAAGCATGAAACTCATAAATCTTACAACACAAAATTAGTATTATTAAATTAGTTAAATTAGTATCTGCAGTAAAGATTTTTTCATACATTGTATACATTCTACCACAGGCAAAGTTGCCTCCATTTTTATAGTTTTTTATTAATATTTTGGAATAATTTATTCTGTTTTGGGAGTGTTTTTTATGTATCTGTATTATATTATACATACACATTAAAAGTGAATCTCTGTCCAAAACATGCACTCAGTTTACTTCTTACTCACTATGAGCATCATTTAAATAACCTTTATCAGATTTGATGGTTTTGTTACAGACTTCTCAAAAAAGTGTTTTGCTTTTCTTTCACAAATGTGGGGATTAAATTGTGTTAAAATGTACAAAACAGTGATGTCATGTTTGTAACGAGGACCCAGGCAGAGAGAGACTTGATGAATTTAAGAATCTTATGATTTAATAAAGAAATTTGCAGACTTGCACAGAGATGGCAAAATTATGATGACTGATAACGGAGATGAAGACAACAGACGATGAGGACAGGGAGGAACAGGGATTTAAATGCACCAAGGAGACAGTCAGAGGGAACTCGGGACAACTGGAGACATTTAAGGATGCAGGGACTGACAGAGACAGGGAAGAAGTCTCATCGTGACGTGTAAAGCTTATCTTGCCTGGCTGGGCAGCTCTCTGGGTGCTCAGCACCCCCAAAGCTCTGATCCTAGAATCGCCTCTGGTTTTTTGTATCATATTGCTGTAATTGTTTATATGCTTTACATATTTTGAGGTAAGTTGATCTATAGCAGGGGTGTCCAAAGTCCGGCCCGCGGGCCCTCAAGTAATTTTATAAATAGAATAGAAAATGGCCCGCACTTCAACTTTTGCTTGAGTGTATTGCACTTCTTAGTTTTAACACCAGGGGGAGCTACTGATGATCAAGGCAGTTGCTCTACCAAAAAGGACAATCACAGAAGAAATTTACCCCAAGTTACCAAATATGGCAGAACCAAAGAAGCGAAAGGTAGAAAGTGAGTGCAGAAAATTTCAGACACGGTGGGAGAGTGAATATTTCTTCAAAGAATTAAAGGGGAGGTGTGTCTGTTTGATCTGCACTGAAACTGTGGCAGTTATGAAAGAGTATAATGTACGACGTCATTATGAAACCAAACATCAGGCCTATGCATCCTACACTGGTGCTGAGCGAGAGCAGAAATTAAAGCAAAGGGTAGCTATCCTGCGGGGTCAGCAACAGTATTTTTTTCGTGCTCAAATTGTCCAGGAAAAGGCTACAATAACCAGCTATGAGGTCGCCCAACTCATCGCAAGACATGGCAAGCCTTTTTCAGATGGAGACCTCATAAAACGCTGCCTCGTTAAAGTCACCGAAATAATGTGCCCGAAAAAAGTGCAGGACTTCAACAACATCAGCATGTCCAGAAATACAGTTGTGCGACGCACTGAAGACTTGTCAGCCAACATTAAACTGCAACTGTTTGATAAAGCTGTGCTTTTGATTTTTACTCCATCGCATGCGATCCGAGCACTGATGCCACAGACACCGCACAGCTGCTAATTTTTTTGGGACGAGAGCACGAGCACTTTAGGTGAGTAAAAAATATATTCCACAGTACCCGTGTGTTAATATGCATGCATGTGCAGGTACACATGCTTCAAATATCAATAATGCGCATCAATTCTGTCACTACCCTGCTTTTGCGCACCACTTTCTTATATGCGTTTTTCTTGTTAACACACAGAGTACACACCGCTGTGCACAGCGCACGCACACGCAAAGTCAGCTGATCTCATCTGATGCAGATCTGCTCCTTGATCAAGTGACATTTGTCCGGATTTTTGGCACGAGTGGCGTACGATGAGCACCGCAGCTGGATGGCCCGATTTACATACCCAGCGCAGCTGATACTCACCAGAATAATTTACTAAAATTATATGGACTCCTGTTATTAAGTCCAGTTCAGTCTGTTAATGTTGATAACCGTTTCAAACGAACGTTAATAGGTGTGTTGCTAAGCCTAAGAACTTAAATAACAAGTTTGAAATGTACCTGTCCTATTTTCCCCTTTATTGTTTTTTCTCTGTACTGTAAATCTTCTGTCCAAGAAGAAATCTGAGGCTGCTGTTCTGAGAATGAGCTACCAAAGCTTTTTCTGAATAAATCAATAAAGATCCATTTATGGAAAGCTGTGATGAAGGCAGTTTTGTCTTTAATTATATTCAACAATATAACACATTTGACCACTTTTAAATGATTTTTCTAACTTTAATACACTACAGTTAAGGTTATATACCTAATTTCTAGTAAGTGGCCCAGCCCCTCCTATATTTTTATGTATGTGGCCCTCAGTGAAAAAAGTTTGGACACCCCTGATCTATAGTGTTACATCATATTCTATAAGAATGTTATGTGTTTGTATACTTTCTGCCCAGTTTGACCCATTTACCAGAAGTCAGCCTATTTAAGGCTCTGATATCTATTCTGTATGACTTAAAGCAGTTATGGCATGGTATGATTTTCTCACCCAATAAAGGAATGTTTAATAAATAATATCAGTCTACTTTTCATTTTATCAAAAACAGCTTGTACATTTTCTTTTTACACATATATGTAAGCACTGAGCCAAATTTAGTAATGCCAACATATTAAAAGAACAATATTTGTCTCTTATATAATACATCTATATATACACTGTCAAAGATGCTTGTCTTTGAGTGAAGACATAAAGTGATAGGAAATATAAATAAATGCAACTTGAATCTTTACTGAAGCTCAGTATTTGACACAGAGTTCAAGTTCACAACTGTAATAACTAATAATGATAAATAAAATAATAACTTTAATATTGGCCATATCATATTTACATTACCAAAGTGAGATGACTTTAGTCTCATGAACAACATTAACTAATTGTTATTTACTAGCTAATCTTAAAATGACTGTTCAGTACAGAAATGAAGCCCAGCAATCATGTTTTTACAGTCCCGTGGTCTCAGCCTCAGATACTTATCAAATCACACAAAGCTCATGTAAAAACAAACAAACAAATGAAAAAAAAAAGATTTTCTCCTTCATTTCTGTCAAACAATGCTGTATGAAACTTTTCCAGCTGTTAGTATCATGGTTGCTAGGACACCTGGGCAGCGCGACGAAGGCTAGACCATCCCATTTCACAAGCCTCGCACTTCCACCCTTACCGGTCTTTGAGTACGTGGCCCTTGTGGACCGTTAAGACCGCATACTTTAAGGCTGCAGACCCTGAATTGGGATACAGCCAGAAAGACCCCAGCCTGATGGTGGAATTAAACTCAGGACCTTCTTGCTGTGCGGCAACAGTGCTAACCCCAGTGCCACCCTGAAAAAAAAAAAAAAACTTGAATCATTTAATAAACATATGAAGCTGTCAGTTCTGTTAAAGGACTGAACTAACCCTTCCACCAGTAATTGTGGTTATAAAGCAGGTTGTAGCAGGTTGTACTGTGTTACTGTACAACTGTAATGGTATGGACAGAACTTTGTGCCATCAGAAACGGAATTTGAATAAGTTAAATTGGAATTTGAATTGCTCGCATTGAATCTGAATTGTAACTTGAATAAATGCTTTTTTAAAACTGAATTTGAATTACCCTAATTTGAAATTGAAAATGTATTACACGTATAAGAACAAGCGTCATGTTAACAAATGACAACCGTAGAGTAACTTTTATGCTTATTGTAGCTGTTAGCTAAAAACGCTAATTTAGCATAGTTTCAATTCAATTCAATTCAATTCAATTTTATTTATATAGCGCCAAATCACAACAAAAGTCGCCTCAAGGCGCTTTATATTGTACAGTAGATAGCACAATAATAAATACAGAGAAAAGCCCAACAATCATATGACCCCCTATGAGCAAGCACTTTGGCGACAGTGGGAAGGAAAAACTCCCTTTTAACAGGAAGAAACCTCCGGCAGAACCAGGCTCAGGGAGGGGCGGCCATCTGCTGCGACCGGTTGGGGTGAAGAAGGAAAACAGGATAAAGACATGCTGTGGAAGAGAGACAGAGATTAATAACAGATATGATTCGATGCAGAGAGGTCTGTTAACACATAGTGAGTGAGAAAGGTGAGTGGAAGGGAAAAACTCAATGCATCATGGGAATCCCCGGCAGCCTACGTCTATTGCAGCATAACTAAGGGAGGATTCAGGGTCACCTGGTCCAGCCCTAACTATATGCTTTAGCAAAAAGGAAAGTTTTAAGCCTAATCTTGAAAGTAGAGATAGTGTCTGTCTCCCGAATCCAAACTGGAAGCTGGTTCCACAGAAGAGGGGCCTGAAAACTGAAGGCTCTGCCTCCCATTCTACTTTTAAATACTCTAGGAACAACAAGTAAGCCTGCAGAGCGAGAGCGAAGTGCTCTAATGGGGTGATATGGTACTACAAGGTCATTAAGATAAGATGGGGCCTGATTATTTAAGACCTTGTATGTGAGGAGCAGGATTTTGAATTCAATTCTGGATTTAACAGGAAGCCAATGAAGGGAAGCCAAAACAGGAGAAATATGCTCTCTCTTTCTAGTCCCTGTCAGGACTCTTGCTGCAGCATTTTGGATCAGCTGAAGGCTTTTCAGTGAGTTTTTAGGACATCCTGATAATAAAGAATTACAGTAGTCCAGCCTGGAAGTAATAAATGCATGAACTAGTTTTTCAGCATCACTCTGAGACAGGATATTTCTAATTTTAGAGATGTTGCGCAAATGGAAGAAAGCAGTCTTACATATTTGTTTAATATGTGCATTGAAGGACATGTCCTGGTCAAAAATGACTCCAAGGTTCCTCACAGTGTTACTGGAGGCCGAGGTAATGCCATCCAGAGTAAGAATCTGCTTAGATACCATAGTTCTAAGATTTTCAGGGCCGAGTACAATAACCTCAGTTTTATCTGAATTAAGAAGCAGAAAGTTAGCGGCCATCCAGGTCTTTATGTCTTTAAGACATTCCTGCAGTTTCACTAATTGGTGTGTGTTACCTGGCTTCATGGATAGACACCTAACCCAACTCAAGTAAATTTAAGTAAATGTGTTTGGAAAAATATAATTCTAAAAATACTTTTATTGCACCATGTTCATTCACTCATGAGCTGCTGTAACATGAATCAAATGGCTGAATTGCCACCTCAGCATGTAGTCAAGTTCTACAGTCTTGCTAATGACCTACTAATCGTATTCAGGTGTGTTGCAACAGCGACACATGGAAAAGTTGCAGGACAGCGGCCCTCGAGGACTGGAATTTATAGACTCCTGCCGTATGGTGTTCATGCAGTTTTCTACCCAACAGTTACAGCAGGCCTGACTGCCTGTTCAGCATATGCAAGAAATATATGATGAGTTTAAGCATGTGATGACAAAGGCCTTCAATTATGGTGTTTGTCATCACATGTCACAGATGGTCATCTGGAATAAACAAAAAACTAAAGAAAACTTGTGTTACTTCATCTTTTACCTTTGTTATTATCATTATTATTATTATTATTATTATTATTGTTCTTATTTTATATTTTTCATTGTTAGGCATTAGGTTTATTTTTATTAGTCCTTGCCAACTTCTTTCCCTCTTCCATGTTACTGTGTCAGCTTGTCAGCATCTATTTGGGGTTGGGAGTGGAACAGAAAGTAAGGAAATCCAAAGTGCCATTAAAACCAGGAGAGGTCTTATATTTCAGAAGAAGGGATTATTAAAAAGAATTTTAAAAAAATGACCTCAATGCCATATTTTATTTAGGAACCCTAGAGAGCACTTTGCAAAATAACACATACTTATGATTTCACCCTCTGATGGGCCAAGCTATGACTGTCAGGTATGGTGATGTAGGTACAGAGCATGTGAGAGTGGTCAAGTAAATGTCTCTTGTCTAGATGAACGCACAAGACAGCTCAATGGCATGGCGTAGAGATTCAGTATCTTCAGTCTTCAGTGGACACTCCATTTCTGGCACAAAACACCTGTAAAAGATGGTAGATTTAGGAGGTGCCTTGATGACCCGACAACTTCAGCCTGACAAACATAACAATGGAGCAGTATGTTTAAAAAAAACAAACAGCTAATTAAGCATGCACTTAGTAACCTAAGAATTATTACGGTAGTCAAACACAGTGATAGTCACATATCATATCAAATGACTTCAAACAGAGGTGATCCAGTAATGCTGCACTAATGAATTAGACTAACTATTCACTTAAGCTAAAGTTATTAAGTTAGCTATAGAGTTGGGATGCTGTTTAAGACATAAATAAACCTAAAATACAATGGCTTGGATTCATTTGCATGTTTCCCTACTGTAGGGGGTCTCTACAAGCCTACGGGGCTCTGAGAGGGTACAAGATGACAACTTTGGAATTCTACTAGAAACAGTCGATCATATTTGTCAAAGTTGAACCCAGGGCAAACTACGCTAAATTAGCGTTTTTAGCTAACAGCTACAATAAGCGTAAAAGTTACTGTACGGTAGGGTGACCAACCGTCCTCTTTCCCCCGGACATGTCCACTTTTCACGTTCTGTCCAGGGCGTCCGGGGGGATTTTTGAGATTGATAAAAATGTCCGCGTTTTCCTATATTCCGACAGAGGACCCATGTGTGAGACGTCATCCCCGAACTGCTGCTTTGTGAGCGCTTGTTCTGCACTCACAGACGGGACTGACAGCGTGCAGCAACGCGCCTAATGATGTTTAAAAGATCCCAAAGCGCAAGTGCTTCTTTTCAGACGAACTGCAAAAGAAATTTCCCTCGTACCGATCATAGCTGGACTGGCCATCGGGCATACCGGGGCATATTTTCGTTGTGCTGACTTTTTACAGTCAGTTACAATAACTGGTAATGCGTACTAGCTAGCATGACGGAGTTTCTATACAGCTGGGTGGGTGCTATGATGTTACTGACAGTGATTTGATATCAGTTTGGATATGTGGTGAGAGGGAAACATGAAGATGAAACCAGGATATATCCTTACTGAATCATCAGAGCTGAACAGGTGATGGAGAAACAGGTTTACCTTTTAGGTGACATGAATGAGTTGAAGGGAAGTAATGAACTGTTTCTGAGAGACAAATAACACCAGCATCCTTTTCTATGTAGCTGACAGCTGGTAACTGTGCAGGGGCGGGTCTAGCAAAGTTTTGCCAGGGGGCCAGGTAGGACATTAACAGGGAAAGGGGGCACAAAGAAATACTTTTCTTTCTTATTCTCATTTAAAATGTCTAGCTTTTAATAAATAATTATCTGAATCTTACAACCAAAGTTTTCATCTGATGTAAAATGTATAGAAATCATACATATACCAACAAGACAGTGTACACCACTGTCACAACAGCGTTTGTTTTCATTCAAAGGCTTTATGGCTTTTCTTATAATACCTGGTGGGCCGGTCTCTCTCTTTTTATGTTTTTTTTTTTGCACTTGTTGACTTGTAAAAGCCTATATGACATATTTTATTTCATAATTCATTAACCACACAGAGAAGGCATCGTTTAAATATGTTAAATATGTTTCTTTAGGCAAGTTCTTCATGACTGAGCTAAGTGTCCTCTTTTTTGGAAATCAAAATATGGTCACCCTACTGTACGGCTGTCATTTGTTAACATAAAACACTTGTTCTTATACATGTAATACATTTATTACCAATCTAAGAGTTTATCCGCTGGTCATTCGACATGACGAATGACTTCTGAAGTCTTAATGCAGCTCAAGATGCTGTAAATTCCCGTCAGTAACACTTTCGGTCTGCTGGTAAAATGTAGTTCTATTAATCTGCGCTCGATTACTCTGGAACTGGAACCAGATGTAAGTCCCAAAAACTGAATTTTGGAACTGAAATTGAATTGTAGAACTGAAACTGAATGGTGAGAGTGAAACTGAAATTATTCGAGAGCTACATTTTTAAAGGATAAAATACAGTTTCAACACAAATGAATTCCTTTTCAAAATATAAAATTAAATTTCAATTTAGTGATGATCATTTTCAAACCAATAAATTGAATTTCAAATTAAGCTAATTCAAATTCAGTTTTAAAAAGCTTTTATTCAAGTTACAACTCAGATTCAATGCAAGCAATTCAAATTCAAATTTAACTTATTCAAATTCCGTTTCTGATGGCAAAAAGTTCTGCCCATAGATGGCCTCAGTTCCTGCCCACGTCGTTAATAAAACCAGCCTCCGGGTCTGTAGTTTGATGTGAAGCTGAAACATTTCTGAGGTTCAACAAATATTTTTCTGCTTTGCTTTTGATTCCCAGATGAGGATCATGTGACATACCAGCTTCTTTTTATTTTCAGTTTGGGGATTTGCTTTTGTGTCAGAATGTTTTAAATTATAATCTGGAGGGTTTATCAGGGGAAAGACTTTCGACTCAGAGCACGACAGAAGCCTTGTGTGACTGCAGAGCTGCTTGCAGAGCTGCTTGCAGAGCAAGTGACACCTGAACCAATGAGCACAAAGGAAACAGAGGCTCAAGGCGGTGCTCAGTCGTGATGTCACAGAGTCAATAAGCCTTGAGCTGTGATAGATTGCCCAAGGTCGCAGGCTAATACGAGCTCACAGACGCACAGCAAAGTCAGATCACTCACACGTTACAGCTTTTATCAGAGAATCAACTTCCTGACAGACCTGTCAAACAGAATTGAACAAACGGTCACACTCTGCACCACAAACAGCTCGAATCTGCAGTTAAAGGGGACATGAAACACTGAACACATAAAACCTCATTTACCCCAGCATCACAGACACTCACACAGACATAACTTAGTCTGTGACGCTGGCTTTAAGAAACAAGAGCTTAAAGTTTAAAACCATGTTTAGCGCCATCTTCTGTCAGTACGGAGCGTGACGTCATGTGGTTGGCTAACAGACTCACATTAGTTTATGTTAGCTAAGCTAGCTCAGAGGAAAGTAAACAGAGTAAGGGGATCACTGTAGTACTGAGGCAGTGAGTTTATGTTAAAGCAGGATATACTGTCAACTTTACTGTCTGTGTCTGTAGCAGGAAGCTTAGTTTACACAGCACAGTCTGAGACAGGACAGCTGCTTAGCCTTGGATGTATGATAACAGGGTGCTCTAGTCAACAACAGAGACTTCATTGTATCAGTTAAAACAGACATCAGCATGAAAATAAAACATGTCTGGTTACAAGTGTAAGATAAGAAGATCGTTGCCATAGGGGAGGACCCCGAGGAGAACGCCCAGTGTAAACCACAGCAGCTCGCTATCAACAGCCAATCACAAATATTTCCTGTTTTCATGGGTCTGATACAGGAGTGCCAAACTTAGAGGAGCTGTGGGCCACTGCTGGCACCGTTGTCTCATTGGAGGGCCACTTTAGTGTTCAAGTAGTACAAAATAAACAAGCAAGAAAACACCCACAAATATTTCCTACAATGTAGCGTTTGTTTGTTTTTTGTTTTTTTAAATTTCAAATATTGTATAACAAGACTTTTTTTTTTCACTCTTAGCTAACTGAAGCCTTTCATTTAACTACCAAATAAACACACTGGTCCTCTCTTTCTCTACATGGCAGCACTTCTATCATTTTGTCTGTATTTAACAATATAAAAATGCAGACATTAATTCTTGACTCTCTCACTGAACTAACACAGCCAATCCCTCAGCAAGTTTGCATGTAGACCCCTGGTCTAATGTATACTTTGAATTATGAATCGAACTTCACTTCTCCGTGTGCACACTGCCTGACACAGTCCACAGCTGTCTGAGCTGAATCTTTACCTGCCTGATAATACAAGAGTGTCAACTACACTGTCTCCTGAACTCCATGTTAGCCGTAATGTTCTCATTAGTAAAGCACTCTATGATTGAGCACTGTTTGGAGGAGAGCCTGTTTGAGTCAGGTGACTGGTGGTTACCAGGAAGGAAGTGATTTTTCCTCCTCTGGCCGAGAGCAGCGAGCGGTGCAATCGGCTGATGTGATCAGTGCTATTTTATCCAATAAAATAATCTTTCTGTTCCCAAATACATCCTGTTATGTTTACAACATAACAGTTTAAAAGCTGAAGTGTTTGGACTCAAACAGGGTCTGCTAGTAAAGTTCTTTACTAACCCCAAACATTACAGCTAACAGCCCCCTACTGCTTAGCCTTTATATGTGTAGTGTTTCATGTCCTCTTTAAAGCTCTGCTGCAGGAAGCTGTCTGTGTGCGAGTGCTGGAACAGGACAGACGTGTTCTCCAGCTGTTCATGCACTTTTCAATGAACCAGGGCTTCTCCTGCAGGCTGAGGTTAAGGTGCCTCTTGCCTACAGTCACACCCAAACTTCCTCTTGTTCTTCCTGTTTGTGAAATTATCTGTCAGACCTTGTCTCAGCTGATCAGAGTGGTGGTAAAGCTGAACTCATCACAGGTTCAGACTGAGTTGAGTAAAGTGACTCATTGTTATATACTCAAAGCCTCACTCACTCAGGCACTTTCTTCTATGTGCAGTCACACACAATCAGCAACTCGGGATTAGTATTTTGCCTGAGGCATGTAGACTAAAGCAGACGGGGAGTGAACCACCACAGTTCCAATTACTATGTGAGCTGCTCTTCCTCCTGAGCTACACTCTAAATGACCAACACGATCAGAGGTTTAAATGAAGACATGCAGCACACAGACGGGCTTGTGAACACAGACTCATCCCAAGTGTGAGAGAAACTACGTGCATCACAATCACATTCAGAAAGTTTAGTTTGACCATTAAGGGATCATTCTGCTGTATTTCTTTCATGGGCCTGGGTCTCTGATGTCAGGTTTGTGTTTGGACTGTTTGAATCTAGTTGAAATGATATTCTACATTGGGTTAGATTCTCTGAGGGGTTTATGTTTGGTTTTCTTGTGCTTATGAGTTCTTATTAGATCGTTTAGTTTCTGTTTAGTTTCTAAACAAATGTATGCTATACCTTCTAATGGTACTGTCTAAGAGAAGCATGATGTATATTGTAAACAGAATTGGTCCTAGCACTGAAACCTGTGGAACTCCATAATTAACCTTAGTGTGTGAAGAGGATTCTCCATTTAAATGAACAAATTGGACTCTATTGGATAGATATTATACAAAACACTGCAGCACAGTATCTGTAATATCTACAGCATGCTCTAATCACTCTAATAGAATATTATGGTCGACAGTATCGAACGCTGCACTGAGGTCCAGCAGGACAAGCACAGAGATGAGTCCACTGTCAGAGGCCATAAGAAGATCATTTGTAATCTTCACTAAAGCTGCTTACTGTAAGTGTCGATCCACCAACGCACTGACTGATAGACAACCTGCTCTTCCTCCTGAGCAACAGCTCATGTGAGGTTGTCTTTAAAGTATTGGCCTGTATCATCCTGTATTGTGCTGCACAGATATGAAGAAACAACACAAAAACTGCTGACTCCTCAAACATTTCAGGAAAGTAGTCCAACATTTAGAAATCACAAAAACAGGAAGTCTCACCCTTCTGCTTTCTCCAGAAAAAGTGAAAAAGTTGCTGAGTGTGGGAGACTTGGATGGTTGGCTGTGATTGGATGATGAAATAAGGTTAGATGGTTGGAAACTAAACCACAAAGGAATAAGAATGAGAATCATGATTTCTCCTGTCAGACTGTTTCTGCTCAAAGGAGACAAGACAAAGAGAAGCACCACTGCTGCAGTATTCAGTGCATTATTGTTAGTTACACCTTATTATTGGATAAAGCACCGACTCTTCAGCTGTCAGAAAAGCAGTGATATCTCTTTAAAAACAGTAACTGCATCATTTAAACGAGCCATTTATTTTCTAAGCAGGTGTAAAAGACACTGAAACCACAATAACCACCAACACCATCTTCATACACCACAGCTCCAGTGGAAGTCCTCTTGTTTCTCATCATCATCATCATGGAGTCCTCATCGATGCTGCTCTTCATCCTTCTCTGGACTGTCGGAAGGAGTGAGGTTCGAGGTAAGAAACGGCCAAATGACCGTGAGTGACGCCATTAAATCATGCTCCTCAATCTTGGTCTTTAAAGCACGTCTCAGTTTCACTGATCTGAGTTCAGACTGATTTTAGCTTTAACGGACATCTGATTAGTTCACAGCTTCCGCTCATTGAGTTTATTCCACTCTCTCTTTTCTTTTGAATTCTTTTGTTTGTGTCAGCTTATGGAGCTGTTTTTTTTTCCACTGAACTGTTTTTATGTATTTATGCTGTTGTTGTTGCCGCTGTTTTATGCTTATTTTAGTGGTAAAGCTCACAAGTTTTTTCATCACAGAGCTGCTCTAGATAACCAGGAGCTCTGTGAGTTCATCCTGTCTCCTTTTTTTCCCCCTGCAGATCTGTCGGGGAAACAGTTCACATTTCCCAGCGACCCCAAAAGTGTAAACCAGCCCCGCGTTGCTCTTCGTGCTAACACCCGCTTGATCACTGTCATGACTGTCTGCCTTCGCTTCTTCTCCCAGCTGAACCGGATGCAGGGGCTCTTCTCTTTGGCCACCCGAGACCACTCAAATGCTCTGATGCTAAATAAAGATGCTGAGGGGTCCTACAAGGTCCACGCGGGCGACGACACCTACGTCTTCACAAAGCTACCCACCAACAGGATGGACTGGAACTCGGTCTGTTGGACCTGGGACTCTCGGACCGGGCTGACCCAGCTCTGGTTGAACGGACTTCGAACCTCACAGAAGTTGGTAGGACAGAACTATCTGGTCCGTGGTGATCTGAGCATCATTGTCGGTCAGGAGCAGGATGCGTACGGAGGTGGGTTTGACAGGAATGACTCATTTGAAGGTGACATTACCGACCTGCACATGTGGGACCGGGTGGTGTCTGCGTGCGACCTCAGGTCCTACATGAATCAGGGCTCCTTCTCTCCAGGAAACCTCCTCAACTGGAACAACCTGAACTTTGAGGTGTCAGGGAACGTCTCCATCCAGGACGCAGATTTTGAGGAACCAGTCTGTCAGTAAAGTGTTCTTACTGTGAGCATCGGGCTTCAAGTTTCAACTTTTTATGAAACAGCAGCCACTCTGTGGATGCTTCATGCTGGCTGATTCTGTGTCATCGTTTCCAGATCAATTAAAGTTCTGATGTCTCATTCTGCTCAGCTTCATTTATTTATTCACAAGATTTACATCAACATAATCCAGTCAGCATGTCACATGTAGGGGAGGTAAACGAAGTTACTGCTATATGGTCACACCTGCACACTGAAGATTATGCATTTAAAAGCCTCAGGGTTAGCATTTGGCTGCTGCCATTTAGTGAGAGCTAAGCTATGAGCTAATGCCAGCTAGATTATGATGACGATGAAGCTTTATTTGTCACTTGCAGTTGCCTGCAGCAAAACTGGATCTCTTCTGACCATACATATGTAACACAAACATCACATCAGGGAGACAGGTCAGAACAGGTAGCTTAAAGAAAAACAATGTACAGCACAATAGGGGATGGAGGAGATTAAAAGACAACTCTACTCAGACTGAGCTCCTGGTAGGAGATTTGAGGGGAGTGTATGTCAGTGTCTGTATACGTGTGTGTGTGTGCATGTGTATGTATCCTGTGTTCAACTGAGAGAGTTTCCCTTCACCCTGTTTAGCAAAAGTAAACAGTCCTGTAGGTATAAATCTTATATGTCCTCAATTGAGGCAAACAAAGCATCACTTCTGCCACCAGTCCATCGTGTATCCAGCAGGAAATGTCCCTCCCAGTGATGGGAATAACGGCGTTGTAAGTAATAGCGTTACTAATGGCGTTACCTTTTTCAGTAATGAGTAATCTAACTAATTACTATTTCTATCGTTACAATGCCGTTACCGTTACTGACAAGAAAATGCGGTGCGGTCGCGTTACTATTTTTCAACAAACAGACGGTTGAAGCTGTGTCAGCTTACCACTCATTATATCAATTGTACGGAAGTAGCTAACTACGTAAGTAATCTGAGCGCTACAGCTTTAAGTAGCTGCGTGCGCTCCCGCGGACAGCAATCACTTTCTGGCAGACGATCACTTTTTGGCACAACACCTGGAGCTAGGGGGCAAAACAATCGTATGGGTGCTGCTGTTTGGCTGAGGAAGAATAAAGTAGTCGTGGTAAACCAATCATATGACCACTTCAAGATGACAAAGCAACAAGGTGCTATATACCAGTTTTTAAATTAAAACAAGATAAACAAAACCAGATAAACAATGATAAACAATATATACGCTGGGTTTTTTCCTGAATACTGTTGTCACGTTTACTGTCTAAGGACAGCGCAAGCAAGCACTCTCTGCTTATAACCAAAAAATAAAAAAAACAAGACAAAACAAAAAACACCCCTTTCTTGTTGGTGGAAAAATATACAATGTCGACCAATCAAAAAATGATATGGCAACATGACATTTGGGTGTTTAAGAAGAGGGGGAAGTTTTTGGAGTGAAGGCGAGAGAGAAAGAGAGAAAGAAAGAAAGAGAGCAGAAAAAAGAGAGAGTGAGCGCGAGTTTTGAGATGTGAGAGAATTGTGACGTTTAGCGTGTTGGAGTATGTAGTTTGTGATTGTTACAGTAAAAAATATAACTTTTTCTACTCGGATTTTATGTTTTTTGTCTGATTTTAGATCAGTTATGTTAATACAGTATGTCAAAATGAAAACATAACTGTAAATTCAGACATGTGAGGTTTTGCTGAAAAGAATGATACCAAACAAGGCAAAGTAAATAGTTTTTAAAGGTGAAATGTAGAGGTAAAATCAAAAGTAGTCAAAAACGGCCAATTATACCCTGGATCCCAGAGGATTAAACATTGTTTTAAAGTAACGCAATAGTTACTTTTCCTAGTAATTAATTACTTTTATAATCTTGTAACTCAGTTACTAACCCAGTTACTTTTTTGAAGAAGTAATTAGTACTTTTTCAAAGTAACTTGCCCAACAGTGGTCCCTCCAGGACAATCGGGCTCTCCCGAACCCACGATTCTCATTGAGAAAAGGGTGTCAATTGCGTTGAGGGACCAGTTGATCAAATCCATATTCTTTAGGTTTTAGAGAACAAGACGTGCCTGCAAATCAGTGCTCAGTAACACCCACACTCAAAACCTTTGATTTTCAGTCACAAACGCTGGAGCTCAGACGTCTTGGACAGTTTGTCACAGGGCGAGTTTCACACTTTAGAGGCCCTCATCATGTCAGTCATACAGGGAGACAGAGAGACCTCTGGTGGTGAGTTAGTCCATGACATCTTTCAACTTCATGTCTAAAATGTATTTAATCCAGTCTAGATGCTCACTGGAGCATAAACTGGAGAAAGTGAAGAAGAAGAAACGTTGACTGTGGTCCTCATGCCCTGTGACTGGCTGTCATTTTACTCTGATGCTGATTGGCTGTTTCCACGTGAATCCAAAGAACTCAGAACTCATCAGATCATCAGTTCGCTCCATCTGTTGGAGAGACCGCTGAATTACATCATCTGATGTGTGCACTCTCTGACCCTGACCGGGTCTTTCCTCACAGGTTAGACTGGTTTTGACATCTGATGTTTCTCTGAGGTTATGAGCATGTGACACTGTGTTAAGATCAAACACTCACAGACTCCAGGATTGACGAGGAGAACGAGCAACTGCTTCTCTCCAGATGTTTTGTCCACACAGGAAGCTGTAAAGTGCCTGGAAACTGACCTAAGGTGAGTTCAGCAGGTGAGAATCCTTCCAGAGAAATGTGAACATGTGTGTGGATCACTCTCACTGTACAGCATGAATGCTTCCTAATGCTGACTGGCTGCGTGGGCTCGTCAGTATTAATCCAGTGAAGAATCTGAATCTGAGAACACTGATTTCAGAATGAGGGATTTGTATTTTGGTGGTCAGTGTTGTGGACAGCGTGACTGTAGTCTGAGTTTGAGTCAGTGGTGAAAAATGCCAGGAATGGCTGAACTGGTTTGACACTTTGGAGCAGCTTAAACTTATTGTATTATAAAAAGGTAAAACAGACAATATAAAACAGGCAAAAATGAACCAAAAGCAGTTTTAAAAAGGTGAGTTTTGAGGGGTTTAAAAAAAAAAAAAACTACTGAGTCCACAGTTCTTAGAGAGTTAGGGGGAGAGAGTTCCACAGTCTAGGGGTCACAGTGGCAAAAGCTCTATCACCCTTAGTTCTCATCTTAGTCTATTTTATAGCAAGTAAGCCCTGATCAGATGATCTCAGGACCTGCTAGGGACATAGGGCTGTAGCATATCAGAGATGCAGGCTGGTGCCAGTCCATGCAAAGCTCTATAAGTCAAGAATGTAAGAGGTCTTGTTACCCGTGAAGTTCTTTTCTGAACCATATTTCAGGCCCTGTTATAGGACACAGTGTGTGGGTTTGTATTAGTATCAGCGAGGGTAGCCTCTGTCTGTGCAGCTACCATTGGAAAAAACCCAGAAACCACATCTTTATTTGTGTGTCAAAGCCTGTTATTAATGGTATGGGGGAGGTCGTCTCTATGGAAGAAGTTAAAGATAAAACCAGGATTCAGAGGTTTTCATCAGGATTGGATGTGCACCTCTGGCACACACTGTTCAATATCAAACCTGTCGACAGCACAAGTGTATTTTTCACAGACCACAGTTTAGTCCACAGCAGAGTCTCAGTAACTCTGTAAAGGACGGGTTTCTGAGTTTTAATTAGTGTATGAAAAGTTCTGACTTCTTCACTGTGTGTTGTTCTCATACCGCTTTATCAGAAAATGTGGGCAACATGAAAAAATGACAGAAGGACAACAAAATAAACGCCAAAGTAAATCTACCCGCATTTTTATTTTACAGTATTTGAATTGTGACTGTAGTGGTCACATGTTAAATCCTGACTGTGTAGGAAACAGATGCTTGCCAGAGGTGCAAGGACCATCCCTGACTGTCAGGACTCTTCTCCAGGTCACAACTCAGCACTCATATCACTGTTACATCATTATCCACACTCAAACCTGTGTGTGTGTGTGTGTGTGTGTGTGTGTGTGTGTGTGTGTGTGTGTGTATTAAAGTACACAGCAACAGAATGGATCTAAATATTCTGGACCAGAAACAGCCTGGACCAGAAACAGAACCTGGACCTGGACCCAGGGGTGTGTCCTTCGTGAATGGAAGCTCTTTGCCTTGGTTTGAAACAGAATAAGTTTGTCTTTGCAGTGACCCAAAGATCAGACTCAGACCACAGATAAGAGTTTATTTTGACAAAGGAGCAGCTCATTGACAATAATTAATCATTAGCTATTATTAATCTCTGGCTCTCTTTCACAGCGTGTCTTTGTCCTGGCTTTGTCCTTTGAGGCAGGTCTTGTTGTGATATGGCGCTGTGTAAATACATTTCAGTTGAACCCTAACCCTGTAGAACCAGGGTCTTTTCCATTAGGCAAACTCAGGAGGAAGAAATCAGATTATTAGCACTGTCCAGCTGATTATGATGATTTGTGAAGGCAGACAGTTAAAGGTCTCTGAGGCCTTACTTGCTAGAGTGGATGATAATCGTGTTGGAGGAGCTGCAGGTGGGCAGCCAGGACTTTGCTTCTGCAGTATTGAGCTGATTGCAGAGGAGGCACGGGTAATTGACCAACTTTGAACTGAACTGGGTAACTGGGAAGCAAGTGAGGAGAGAGGATTACATACTGGAAAGACTAAAGTCTGACAGCCGGGGCGCTCCGTCATCTCAGCGTAGAGACGACAAGTCAGGGTTTCATACAGCTCATAAAGTCAAAGTGTATGCCGATCTGACAGCGTATGTTGACTGGACAGAACAGGTCCTTAAGTACACAGGCTTAATGACAGACTGCAACATGGCTGCAAATCCACGTCCTCACAAAGAGATTAACTGAAAGACGCAGCTTTATTCGCTGGAACAAAAATACTCAACAACTAAAAGATACAAAATACCACAAAACTCAGGATGTGTGACAAACACCTACAGTCGAGTCTGATTCTGGTTTTGTTTCTGTCAGGCTCCACCAGCAAACAGCAGTCTCTCCTGTAACCAGCTCAGTGTCTGTGCACTCAGCTTTGGCTTTTAATAGCCAAGCATCATCTGGAGAAATGTGAGTTACCTTGTGAGTGTGTAATACACTATGTCCTCTTTATGCTGTATAACTAGAACAATTAAACTTCAAGTTAAAAAAAAATAAAACAATGTATAGAATCACCTCACCTCCACAGAAATGATGCAAGCTACTGAGTTTAGCAAACAACACGTCACAGACAGCCTGTTAGAGAGTTATCTCTGAGATGCCGGTGCGATAGCTCCCTCGGGACAAAGACTCCAGTCAGAGAGTGGGGACAGGGAGTGCTTTCCAGATACTTTAATGAACATTAACAGCAGGCCAGTAGTACAGCAATTGGAATACTCAGTGAGAGTATGGGAGTGCATATGTGTGTGGTTCTAAATAACAAGAAAACAGGGAGAATAACAATCATTACTTTTCAACATCACACACCAATAATGAATTACAACATAAATGATCACCTAAATGCTCTGGCTTAAGAAAATCTCACAGTGCCATTTTAAACAGGCAGAAAGCAGGAATATCTGCATATCCAAAACAACAGAAAAGGCCTAATATATCAAAATTAATAAAGATAAGCAATTAGGTGGTCAACAGAGCCCTCTAGTGGCCAAATAATCTAACTGCTATACACAAATCCGACCAGTATCAAAGGCTACGGTGGTAAGTTCTATGCTTCTACCAATATCAATCAAATCTCCTAACACACTCCATATCATGTACCTGCCTCTGTATTTTTGTTGTTCTGTTGTCTTGTTTTTGTTCTGTTGTCCTAACCTATAATGCAGTACTCTGAATGTAAAACCCCCTAAAGGATGTAAACAATAAGTCATAGCATAGATCCTTCTCCTCCTAGTTAGCCTCAGTGGAGATGTAAACTTCAGCAGATTTCTAACAACTCCCCGAAATTAACAGTAGAGTTACATCAGTTGCCATGTTGGGTTTGACCAACATGGCGGCGCGACCAGAGCTTGCGGCGGCTTCTCCTAGCAACCAAACAGTGCAATTGTGTAATATTGGCAGTATTAATAATAATAGTTATAGTAATAGTTATAGTTATAGTACTTAAACTGTGTAAAAGAGAAGTGTGTGAATGAGCGGCAGTGTCTTTTAGAATTACGATTCTCTCCGAATACTCACAACCATATCTCTCACTACGAGAAAAATCTACTGAGTGTGCTTGTAGGCTTGGACTCCTACGCCAAGGAAGCTGGAGGAAAACCTCGACTACACCTGAAGCAACACCCGAGAGGAAACATAGAAAGCGGTGTGACAGGACGCGGAAGCAGGATAAGCATGGAGGAGCTAAAGCCAGGCTAGCTGCTAATGCATACAAGCCGGCAGTACCATCACTCTTGTTGGCTAACGTCCGCTCCTTCGACAATAAAATGGACTACATCAGACTGTGGAGAGCTTCTCAACGTAATGTGAGGAACTGCTGCGTCTCAATTTTCACTGAGTCCTGGCTAAATGAAACCATCACGGATGCTTGAGGGGCTAACACTACACAGAGCAGACAGAGTAGCCTCGCTGACTGGTAAACAAAGAGGAGGCGGACTAGTTGTTTACACAAACGACTCGTGGTGCCAGGATGCTGTGGTGGTCTCAACTCACTACTCGCCACATCTAGAGACTTTGACTGTGAAATGCCGGCCATTCTACATGCCGCGGAAGCTGCCGGCAGTTATTATTATAGCTGTCTACATACCACCGAATGCCAACGTGAAGGCGGCCATGACAGAGCTCTACAACAACATCAGTGAGCAGCAGAAAGATCATCCTGATGCCTTCTTCATAACAGCAGGAGATTTCAACCAGGCAAGTCTTAGATCTGTTCTGCCCAAATTCTACCAACATGTGAACATTGCAACCAGGGGTGAGAATACACTAGACAAACAGTATACAAACATCAAGCATTCTTACAGAGCTGCTGCCCTCCCCCATGTTGGTAACTCTGATCACTTGGCTGTTATACTCACACCAGCTTACAAACCCAGAGTGCAGCACGACAAGCCAGTGGTCAGAGAAGTTAGAATTTGGCCACCAGATGCAAATTCTGCCCTGACAGACTGTTCTGCGACCACCCAGTGGGAAATCTTCAGAGAGGCTGCAACATATAACAACAACACTGACCTCCAGGAATACTCTGTGTCTGTCATCGACTACATCAATAAGTGTAGATGATGTGACAGTGGTCAAAACCATCAGGAAGCAAGCCAACCAAAAACCATGGCTAACCGGAGAGGTTCGCTCTTTGCTGAGGGCTCAGAACCACGCCTTCAAATCTGGGAATACTGCAGCTTACAGTCTGGCAAGGACAAACCTGTCAAAGGGGATCAAAGAAGCGAAGAGGCTGTATGCACAAAAATTGGACAGCCACTTCAAGAGCGACAAAGCGACAAAGACCCACAACGGCTGTGGCAGGGCTTCCAACACAGACTACAAGCCCCCTCCCCTGACGTTAAGGCGGAATGATCGCTACCAGAAGAACTGAATGATTTTTATGCACGGTTTGAGGATAACAGTACCACCCAGGCACAAACACTCCCACTGCCATCAGGGGACCAGGTTTTTCAGGTGTCTACAGCTGAGGTGAGGAAAGCCTTTGCCAGTGTCAACCCACGCAAAGCAGTGGGACCAGATAACATCCCTGGACGTGTTTTAAAGGCCTGTGCAGAGCAGTTGAAAGATGTTTTTGCAGACAGGGAGTTGTGCCAGCTTGCCTTAAAAGTGCCACCATAATACCAGTCCCAAAACCTCTCCGCTAAACAGCCACCACAAAACAACAAAAGAAAAACACAGTTCGATAGTCCAACCCCCCGGTCCAGTGGCAGCAAACATAGTTCTGGTGGCCGACCTGGTGGGCGGCAAAACAAGCTGGACCCGCTGTGGGTTAGGCAGTGGCGGCAAAACAGCTCAGGGGCCTACCTCTAGTGCAATGACGGCAACGTTGCAGCTCCGGCGGACGGCCACGGGTCCGGCAGCAGCAGCAAAACGGTTCTGGGGGCCTGCCACTGATCCAGTGGCGGCAGAGCTGCACCTCCGGTGGCCTGCCACAGGTCCGGTAGCAGCGGCGAAACGGTTCCGGTGGCCTGCCCCGGGTCCAGTGACGGCGGCGGCGGCGCTGCTGCTCCTCCGGCGGCTTGCCCCGGGTCCAGTGACGGCGGCGCTACTCCAGCGAGCAACAGCGAGGTGTGGCACATGGCCGATGAAGCGCTGGTCGCCGACGTGGACGCGCTGGACGTGGATGGCGTGGAGGGCGCGCCACACGTGGAGGGCGCGCCACACGTGGATGGCGTGGAGGGCGCGCCACACGTGGATGGCATGGAGGGCGCACCACACGTGGAGGTCCCTCCGGCTTGCTGAGGTCTTCCGCTGGCCGGGCTCCTCTGCTGGCAACACTGGTCCCTCCGGCTCGTTGAGCTCCTCTGGCAGCGGTGCTGGCTCCTCCGGCTCGCTGAGCTCCTCAGCTGGCGGCGCGGGCTCCTCTCGCTCTCCGAGCTCCTGCTCCAGCTCGCAGGGCTCCAGCCCCGGCTCCTGCTCGCTGAGCTCCTCCAGCAGTGGCGCAGGCTCCTCAGCTGGTGACGCGAGCCCCTCCCGTTCGCCGAGCTCCTCTGCTGGTGACGCGAGCTCCTCCCGCTCGCCGAGCTGCTCCTCCGGCTCGCCGAGCTGCTCCTCCGGCTGCGGTGTGGCTACAGATGGTTGATCCGGAGGCGAAGATGGTGATGCGGTAGCTGCAGGTGGAGTATAAGGTGGCTCGCTGAGCTGCTGCGGCACTGGCTCCCCAGCTGGCGGCGCGAGCTCCTCCGGCTCGCTGAGCTCCTGCTCGGGCGGCGCGAGCTCCTCCGGCGCGAGCTCCTCCGGCGCGAGCTCCTCCGGCTCGCTGAGCTCCTGCTCGGGCGGCGCGAGCTCCTCCGGTGCGAGCTCCTCCGGCTCGCTGAGCTCCTGCTCGGGCGGCGCGAGCTCCTCCGGCTCCCTGAGCTCCTGCTCGGGCGGCGCGAGCTCCTCCGGCTCCCTGAGCTCCTGCTCGGGCGGTGCGAGCTCCTCCGGCTCGCTGAGCTCCTGCTCGGGCAGGGCAGGTCCGGGTGGCGACGTAGCAGCCGGTGAAGAAGATGGCAGAAGGGTGACTGCAGGCGGATGAGATGACGGCGGCGCTACAACTGCAGATGGTGAAGCAGCGAGTGGTGTGGAGACCTCCGACCGAGGCGATGTTGCTTGCGCTGTCAGACAGCTTACGGCAGCGTCATCGTCCACTGCAGACACACAAACAGATGGTGAGGGAAATGAAAAACTGTCCGTACTACTCACCACAGCCGGCTCTTGAGACGTCCGGAAATTCGGCTGCGGTGAGGAACGCCGGCGGCGCGAACGTCGTTTTCGGATAGACGTCGGGGCCGGCGTGTCAGGCTGTGCATCCACCAGCTGACCGGGCTGGTGAGCAGCCTGAGTAGGAGAGTGGAGGTGGAGGGTTGAGAGCAGGAAATCCAGGACGACTGCATTGAGGGAGTCCATCAGCCAGGGAAACTTAAAAAGCGTCTCCTGCAGCCGCCTCTCCACGGCGCGACGCAACATTTCCGCGGGCTTCTCCCACCACAATTCACACAGTCTATAAACTCTGTCCATAACCTCCCTCCTGAGCCTCTCCTCAGAGACCGCTGGGTCCATGCTTGGCGGGATCATTCTGTCACGGTCTGGCTGGCAGACCGTGGGGATGTGGGGAAAGGAGGACCCAGTCGCGGTACTCTGCAATGCAAACGGTGCTCTTTATTTACAGTGAGGTAACAGATGCACAATAAACCCCCTTTGCTCCCTAGACTCCCGTGTGTGTGTTCCCCTCTGACGTCCGTGCTCGTGCTCCCGGCAGTTGTGTTTCTGCACACCCTGTGCGTGCTGCCCTTCTGGTCCCTCGTTCCACCTGCAGGACAATAACAGAAGCAGCCGTTAACACTGACCCCGCGCGTACACACGATCCGTACTTCCTAATGCTACACACACTGACTTGGAGTCTAGCTTAATGATCCCGCGCCGGTGGGAGCTCCAACACTCTCCTAAATAGCTCCCCCGACGAGCCCTGATCAGCAGCAGGTGTGTGGCAGGGACTTCAGGTGTGGCCAGTCCTCCAGCAGGGCCACACCCATCAGGCCTGCAGGTGGCTGTCCTCCATCCTACAGCCACACCTATACACCCACACCCTGCCTATACATATAACGAGTGGACCACAGAATAACACAGCATTGTGCAGACAAACACACATCCCCAAATAACCATAATAATAATAATAATAATAATAATAATAATAATGGTCCATCCTGCTCACGGACCCCCGAGTCCTCCAGAGCCGGGTCCGTGACAAAAACAAAAACTTTTTATCGAACAAAGCTGCTCATTTTTAATTGTTTTACAGGTTGAGTTGTTGTAACCTGTCAGAGAGAACTTGCAAAGCTCTGTCCTCGGCTCTAAGCTCAGAAACATGTATTCTGGGAGAACTAGACCTGAGTAACAACAACCTGCAAGATTCAGGAGTGAAACTTCTTTCTGCTGGTCTGATGAGTCCAAACTGGAAACTGGAAACTCTCAGGTCAGGATGGCAGTTGTTCAACAGTTACAGACAGTTCCGAGTTCTGTTTGGTTCTTCTATTCTCTAATTGTATGATTGTCTTTTAACATCTTGAATTTTGTGGCATTTTGTGACATTTTTCTTCTTCCAGCCTGTCAGGCTGCCTAATCACAGAGGAAGGCTGTACTTCCCTGACCTCAGCTCTGAGCTCAAATCATTCCCACTTGAAAGAGCTTGACCTTCGCTACAATCATCCAGGAAAATTAAAAGTGAGGCAGGGACTCAAAGATCCACACTGGAAACTCAGGTATGGACAGAACATGGCTGCTCATATAGTACCATTTTGGCTAATTGTTTGCTGATTTAATGTCTTTTTGCTCAGAGCCATCATCTTAAAGAAGAGCTAATTTTGGGTATTTCTGAATTTTAGCTAGAACAAACCAAACTTTTAATTTCCAGGGACAGTATTTCACATATTGGAGGGTTTAACTGGTTTGCATAAATCCAAATCTAGACGGACTTGGATTGTTTTAGCAGCATTAGTGTTTTAGCAGCATTATTGGTGGATAGCTACTGTCCAGGGGAAGCATATTAAAAAAAACCCTTTTGTACTCCAGTAGTTATACATGTACAGACGTTAGTGGACACTGTCAGTACTCTTGGCTTACACTGATAATTTTCTTAGATAAGTTAGAACAACAATGTACTTACAAATCTTAGATATAAGGAACAAATAAAAGATAATTACCTAATGAAACTGGGTCAAACTGGGAAGAACAGGGAAAACTCTGGGGCTTCATGTTGTGCAACAGTTAGATCTTGTTGGGATTTAGAGATTCTTTTATTGCTGCCATATAATCTGCCTTATGATAAATGCATTAATAACATGTTCTACAGTATTATTTTATCAGTAATATTGTTTACAGGGTTCATATTGCATTGAATATGTTTGTCATCACATTCATTCTATTCACAGGTAGAGTTCATTCTATACACAATGCATAACTGTGCTTGTTTAGAGTTGATGTTCTATCCAAGAGGGTTTTAAGCTTCACTGGTGAGAGTGTCCAGGTGATACATGTTGAGGGAAGATGAGAACATAGCAGGTTAATTGCATGCATGCTTACAATACACATAAATCTAGTAGCAGGCCTGAGCGAAGGCCCAAGTGTCTTCTGCTTCTTATTTGAGACCTGCGCCAATTCAGTCTACTTAGTGATTGAGGACGAGGGTCCATTATTAGCCCTTAGAGGCCCTGAAGCTTGAAGTTATTACCTTAAAAGGAAGGTGTTATCAAAAAGAGAAGTTATATGTCTGTTCATAGTTATTAGAGATGTACAAGATGTACCCTTGTCTGTAAACAATGACTGGACATAATGTATTTTTGACCTGTATTGACGTGTATGTGGTGTATGTGATCCTCTATGCTATAAAATCAGAACTCAGTGTATTTTTGTCAGAGCAAATAAGCCATATGCTGATGGTTGTTCTCCGCTGTCAATAAACTCATCGTTTGATTGCACTTTTCTGGGCCTCCGTCGTTTGTTGTCTGGTCTACAGTTGATCGATCTCGCTTCAATCTCATGTTGAATAGAAAATCATTGTTACTGTGTTTCTCCCTCCAGGCTCGACCATGGTGGACAGCAGTGGTTAAAACCTGGTCTGGGGAAGTGTAAGTTTGACAAATGATGACAAATCAGCAAAATCCAAATTTTATCGCTATGCTATAAGTTGATGCGTGCTCATTAATTCAGGCAAGGAAATACCAGAAAGCGGATGCTCGTCACATAATTACCAGTTAATAATATAAACCTATGAGCTACAATCCCACACCCCAACACAAACCCCTATCCTGATGAGAGCACACAAGCTTTCTTTTAATATTTATGTATGAGCACAAAATAGTCACACACGTTGAGCCTACTGATAGACTACTAGAAAACATAAACACGTAGAATGGAGGCTGTTACCTGTTGAAGTTCAGGCTCTAGTCGCTGAACTGGGGAGGTGTCTGTCTCCTGAATCCAAACTGGAAGCTGGTTCCACAGAAGAGGGGCCTGAAAACTGAAGGCTCTGCCTCCCATCCTACTTTTATATACTCTAGGAACAACAAGTAAGCCTGCAGTGTGAGAGCGAAGTGTTCTAATGGGGTGATATGGTACTATAAGGTCATTAAGATAAGATGGGGCCTGATTATTTAAGACCTTGTATGTGAAAGGGATGACAGTGATATTAAGTTTTATATAAATAAAATGACAGAACATAATGAAAGAACAGGCACTGGATGTGTCAGATGATAAACTGTATCTCTGCTGTGTGTTTCTCCCTCCATCAGATTTCTGTGAATTAAAAGTGGACACGACTTCAATAAATAAAAAACTCAAACTGTCTGACAACAACATGAAGGTGACCGTTGTGGAGGACAAGCAGCCATATCCTGATCATCCAGACAGATTTGACTGGTGGAAACAGCTTCTGTGCAAAAATGGGCTGATTGGTCGCTCTTACTGGGAAGTTGAGTGGAAAGGAGGCAGTTTTATATCAGTGAGTTACAAAAGCATCAGAAGAAGAGGAAACAGTGCCGACTGTAAATTTGGGGGAAATGATCAGTCCTGGAGTCTGATGTGTTCTGATGCTTTTGGTTACTCATTCTGGCACAACAATAGAGAAACACCCATCTTCTCCTCCTCCTCCTCAGTCTCTCACAGTGTAGGGGTGTATGTGGACTGTCCTGCTGGCACTCTGTCCTTCTACGGAGTCTCCTCTGGCACTCTGATCCACCTCCACACCTTCAGCACCACATTCACTGAACCTCTGTATCCTGGGTTTGGACTGTGGTCCAGTGACTCATCTGTGTTTCTGACTCCTTTGTGTACTAACAAGTCTGTAGAGCTAGACTGTTTAGAAGAGACAGAAACTACAAGTCAATGGTATGAAAGCTGAATGTGGATGATGTTTCTCTTTTGTTTGCTTTGAATCACATATTCTGAGATTGATATGTTGTGATGTGATTTTGCTTTGCATGCTTATCTCCTCACCACTTTACTTTGAACTCACTGATTGTTAACCTCTAATATCTCTAATATCAGCACATAAATATGTGGGGACATCTGAAATGTGCAAAATCACAGGCTGAAGCCAAATTTTGGAGGGCTCAGACTTTTTTAAATGTCACCATTACTGTTGGATATAAAAGTTGGCAGTGCCCATTTTACGGCTGTTTACTGCAGGAGCATAACTGTAATGTTTTTGTAAACTTTAACAGTTTACTGTTTACACAATAATAATAATAAACACATTACTTTTGCATTTCAGATAAAATAGCATGTCAACAGAAAAGGGTTTACCTTTTCTGTTGACATGCTATTTTATCTCAAGATTAACTATTTTTAAAGACTATGATGTTTGTGAATTAATGGTTGCAGTTTTATAAATCTAAGAAACATTTAAAGGTTTTAGTTCAAGTAATGTTAAAAGCTGTTTTACAAAGTGCCAAAAATTGTAAATCATTCAGTAATCATTAATAAAGCTTAAACATATCAAATGTTCCATGAGGGCAAGAATAAACTGTTAATGCTTTACTAATAATATTAACATAAAAGTAAAAGTCTATATGTTGTGTTTATTTTCATATATATGTGTTGTTTATATTTGTCACCAGCAGTGTGGCTGATTACTTGACTCCAGCTGTTATGGTTAATGACTTTCAAGATGAATGAATAAATTAACTAGTAACTGACATGTTAACTTGTCTTGTTTTGCTTTGTAGTTGCTGTTTTAACTGTATTGCAACAGGGAAATTCTTTAAGAGGGATGTTTGGTTTTAAGCACAAAGTTAGCATTAGTTAGCTTCTCCTGATAGATGAGGGCTGCTGACATCAGGTAGCTTTGGGAATACTCTTTGTTTTTTCCTAGTTAATGTCTCATCTGTGACTAGTTGTCATTTGAATCACACAACAAAGTGATCAGTGATCAACATGGATATTTATTTAATTGTGAATGCTTGTGCATTTGTTAAATACCTCATATGTCATAAAGGCAGACAAAGGCATGAGTGATTCTCTCAAAAAACTGAGAGAAGATGGCATTAAGGCAAAACCAAAACCATAAGTTTTGATGAAGTCTCAAATAATCAAAGGTAGCAGCTGTACATCTCGGATATTTTAAAGTACGGGTATTTCCCCATACTTTAACAATGCAAGTATTTCAAAGGGGGCGCCGTAAAGACTTTATAGGGTCTTTACCTTACAACAGAAAGCGCACTGAGACAACCATTGTTGTCTTTTGGCCATATAAATAAAACTGAACTGAACTAAAAAGTGAAAAAGTTGGTTGGCCGAGTGACTACTCCAGTGCTCAAAGTAATATTCATTAGCCGTTTGGCAAGCTACTTGAAAGGAGGCCATGAGCAAGGTACTGGTACGTGTGGAGACCCCTGATTCAGATGTTCCCTGTATATGTGCCTTCTTGAGCAGAGGAACCTTGTGAACACTTGCGAGCAAGATTTGAGTCCATTACAGCGTAGTATGTTACCAATGGTGTTTTCGGTGACTGTGGCCCAGACTGCCTTTAGGTCATTAACAAGTAGCCTAAACAAGTCCCATGTAGTTTGGGCTGATTCACCACCTTTCGTGTGATCATCCTCATGTGGCAAGATATTGCATGAAGTTCAAAGAGAAGAGCGATTAATGATCATTTTAAATTACTTCTATTTCTGAAGAATCACATCAAGAATTGTCCCATTCTTGGTTCTTGCTGATGGTCTTGTAGCCTATTCCAGCCTTGTACAGGTGTACAATCTTGTCCTGATGTTCTTTGACAGCTCTGTTGGTCTTGCCTGTGGTGGTGGTGGAGAGGTTGGAATGGACAACCACACCACGCTCTGCTCGTGTGATTGTCAAAGCATGTAAAAAACTCTGCTTGTGTGATTGTCAAAGGATATAAAAAACTGGCCAAGAGCATCAAGCATGGCATCATGGCTGCTCAGTGGAATGCTGCTCTTGTATTCTGTTATGGCTTTAATACCTGCCCACATGACGCGGGGGTTCTTGTTCTCAAAGCAGCCCTGGATGTGCTGCTTATTTGAGGTTATGGATGTTATTTGACTGCAGGCATAAGTCACAAACACACAAGACGGGCCATTACTCCAATGAGTGTCCCTTATTATTTTTCATCCCCCGCCCTCACAACAACCCAGCGCAAATGTTCCTACCTCTTAACATTTACCCGATACTACAGTATCTCCACTTAGCTTCTTTAATGCCCCTCTTCAGTTTTCTCCTGCCTTACTGTAAACCAGCCTGTTCCCTGACCTGTAGGCAGCTTCCTGTGTCCTGAGCAGAGACTGTGCATTTCTGTTAAGCCATGATTTTGAGTTTGGGAACACCTTGATGGTCTTGCTGCTAAACATGGTGTCTGTATAGGAGGCTAGATGTGCCAGACCAGAGGTGCTGTATTCTTCCAAATCTCTGTTTTCAAAGCAGTCCTGCAGCAGTAAAGTGTAATCTTCAATTAAGACTTGGACAGTTTTTAGAGCTGACTGTGCTCTGCAGATTAAAGGTCTGTATAATGAAGTCAGTTCTATTCGATTCAATTCAGTTTAATTTATATAGCACCAAATCACAACAACAGTTGCCTCAAGGTGGTTTATATTGTAAAGATCAAAAAAATCAGAGAAATCCCCCCAAACCATATGACCCCCTATGAACAAGCGCTTTTGCAACATCTGCCACGACCGGTTGGGGTGAGAGAAAGAGGACATGACAAAGACACGCTGTGCAAGAGAGCCAGAGATTAATAACAAGTATGATTCAGTGCAGAGAGCTGTATAAACACATAGTGACTGAAGAAGAAATAGTGCATCATGGGAATCCCCCAGCAGCCTACACATACTGCAGCATAACTAAGGGAGGATTCAGGGTCACCTAATCCAGCCCTAACTATATGTTAGAAGAATATATATGTCTGGTCTGCAGTGTGGTTTATACAATTTATACTAACTGTGATTTAATGTTGCTTTATCCTGACACTGTTCAGAATAAAGCGTTATATGAGTATTACTATTTTTGACTGTGGACTGGAGACTGCTCTGAATGGTAAACGTAAGTGTAGAAGCAGCTTTGTTGGTTTTTAACAGAGCGTGAATCTTTTCTTAAATCAGCTTTTTGACAGGTTTTAACTGTGAGGTCTTTTCACAGGTAAAGTGGAGTCTTTCTGTCTGGGAAAAGGTGACCATGACACCTGTGGAATGTCCTTTTATCAATAACATGTAATGTCTTATGACCACAGTATGTTCCATGAGAAGATGGACACGTATGGACACGGATAAAAAGAGACAAACAAACAAAGCAAAACAAAAGGAAAACAAGTGACCACAACCACAAGACCCCCCCCCAGAAAAACAACAACAACTTTCATGTTGAAAAAGGAGCAGGAAGAAGCATAAGCTTATTTATTTCTACCCCCTTTCCACTATTTAGTAATCCATAGAGCAAGCAGGAAGTAAATAAGTTGGTGTGATATGTGTTCACCTACTGTGTTTAACCCATTCATAATTTTCTCACCGTTTCACCTTCCTCTGAAAAGTCAGCTGCTCTGCTGTGATTGGTCGGGGGAACCCTGGGTTAACTCAGCTAGCTTTGTGTGACTACTGACCAAGGCTACGTCCACGCTAGCCCGGATAGATTTGAAAATGGCATTTTCATCTGAAAACGCTCCGCGTCCACACTAGCGTTTTCAGTCGTTTTCACAGAGGTGTGCGTCCACATTGAAACGACCGAAAACGTTTACGTTCTAGTGATGCGCGAATCATGAACGAATCGTTCAATACTCGAGAATCACTTTACTGACTCGTGAATCATGATTCACAAGCACAACTGAGTCACTGACTCGCTGTTAGCAAACTAATTTCATTAGTAGAAATATATCTAGCTTATAATTCAAATTGTGAAGAAAAACACAACATCCAGTATCTTAACAAAAACATTTCTGCTCTGAACTGGAAGAAAAAACCCTGAGTAGAAGCTCACATCAAGACAATAGCTCCTCGGTTCACAGTAGCATCGCTCTGCTAACATGCTAACAGCACATTTGAGCTACTCACCCCCTCCCTTCCTGCGCTGAATCGTAGGGGAAGCAAATCACTCATGACTCACTAACCCCCTTCCTCCTGTGCTGAATCATAGCGTAAACAAATCACTCAGGACTCACTAACCCCATCCCTCCTGTGCTGAATCATAGAGCGAGCGAATCACTCATGACTCGCTCACCTCCTCCCTCCTGTGCTGAATCATAGAGCGAGCGAATCACTCATGACTCGCTAACCCCCTCCCTCCTGTGCTGAATCATAGAGCGAGCGAATCACTCATGACTCGCTCACCCCCTCCCTCCTGTGCTGAATCATAGAGCGAACGAATCACTCACTCACTCACCCCCTCCCTCCTGGCTCGCAGCTACTTATTCTTCTTCTTGGTTGGCAACCAATGTTAAGGCGCACTACCGCCCCCTGGCTCACAGCTCAGTGGACATTTAGATGAGAAAATATATATTTGACACATGTAAGGAAAATACTACTAAAATAAAAATAAACAAAAAAAATGTTCCCTTTAGAAATTCTTTTGCTCTTTTTTGCTATATAAAATAGTTGTTTTCTTTAAGAATCACTCATCTTAGTAGTAGGATTTACATTAAAAGAGAAACAAATTAAGTTTGAGTGAAAATGTACATTTTTTGCACTCTCTGGTCATCTGACTCAGTGACTCAAATGACTCAAAAAACCCGATTCACTTTGGTGAGTGACTCATTAAAACTCGATTCAGTAAAAAGAATCAAATTTACCATCACTATTACGTTCCAACCCTGCGCATGCGGAAAAGCGAGTGAGAGTTAAAGAATTTGAACAAAAGCTATCTGGAGCATGTACAAACTGAGATTAATCTTTTTTAGGGCTGTCAAAATTGAGAGCAATCAAAACAACTGCTGTATAATGCACTCCGCTATCTTTGTTTAATTGGTCACATGACTGCATCACATGACTAAAATGCGTCATCGTTTTAGAAAGTCTGCATTTTCGAGTGTCCACACTGTGACGGGACAGCTCCGTTTTGAAATGTATGCGTTTTTGAGTGTCCACACTGCGACGGGACAGCTCCGTTTTGAAATGTATGCGTTTTCGAGAGCATTTTCAAAACGCTGCGTTTTTCCTTGAGGAAAGCGCCATATCAGTGTGGACGAAAGGTCAAAACGGTAGAGAAAACAATGCGTTTTCAAACGAAAATGCATTAGTTTGGACGTAGCCTAAGTGAATCCAGGTAGAGGACAATTCAGTAAGAGAGTTCTCACTGAAGTGCGGACTGTCTTTGTGGTGCAGAACGCAGGATCTCTGCCTCTCCAAGGTGTAACCCCGATCCTTGCGGATCTAGAATGGTGGCATGTGCCACCCTAAAATGATCTCTTGGCATCCCAAGTGCCACCCTAGTTTTGCAAAGGACAGTGTTGTTTATTAAAATAAGATAGCATCAACGCTTTGAGTGTAGTTGCAGTTAACAGTGAATATAAATTCTAAAAGTGAATATATTGCATAGTGTCACCCCCCTCCACCATTAAAAAATGGTTCAGCCCATAGGGACCGGCTTTTTTCTTGTTTTCAGTAGCAACTGATGCCTATGATTGTGCCAGAGCACATTTTGAATAAACACCATGTACGGGCTCAAATTGTGGCCGTAAATATTTTGTACTTGTAAAACAGCTTTGTGTGTGGACATAGCCAAAAAATACGTGTGAAACTCTTCACTCAAGTTTCAAGTTACAAGTACGAATTTTGACCCCGTTTTTCTTCCTTTCAGCTGATTGGTCAATGTCATGTCAATCACAAATTGAACTATCCAATCAGAGAACAGATGGGTTTGGCTGTCGGCGCTTTTTTGAACTGCAGGTCCTTGAAGGGTAATACAGTTTGAAGCTGGAGGATCTTTATATAAATATCCCATAAGGCTCATACAAGCTAGGTCCTTTAACTTTTGTTAGCTGTTGAAAGGATACAGTTGTGGTATACCAGTGGTCAGAAATACCATTATTACTTTAGTATTACTTTAACACAAAATCAGGGTTGACCCAGGACCACTGCCATGAGTCACACTATGCAGCATAAAGGCCATTTCACATCGGACGCGGCATGCGCTGTGCTTACCGCTAACTAAGTGCGAAGGATCCAGAATTTGTTGCGCTGGCTGCTGAGCTGTGCTTGTATATCATTTTTTAGCGGCCGCTCTAGGTGTACTAGATGCACCTGATCCTTGTTGTTTCAAAACATGTATCTCTCTGATTTTATCTCCTCTACGAGAGTTTGTGTTGTATTATGTTCAAAAGCTTAATACAAACTTATCGCTCATTCATAATGAGGAAAGCTTTGTAACTGTCCCAACTAGTAAACAGTGTGTCATTTCCACAAAACTGCTTTTCCTCCAAGGTCGACAGCGCCTTTGAAAATGCTCTGGAGGTCCCTGTATAAGCACGTCAACCTGTGAGAAAAAGTTAACTTGGACACACACAGATGTTTTCCTTCATGGTGTGGTGATAAGAGACCTGAAAGGGCATTTATCCTTCGAGGACCTGCAGTTCAAAAAAGCGCCCCTCTGACAGCCAAACCCATCTGTTCTCTGATTGGATAGTTCAATTTGTGATTGACATGACATTGACCAATCAGCTGAAAGGAAGAAAAATAGGGTCAAAATTCATAAGAGAGAGATATTAGGCCCCTTATGTCAAACT
>NC_031980.2:26755836-26865836 GCF_001858045.2 Oreochromis niloticus
AATTAAAAGGATTAAAATGGGTAATGAAGCTTCAAAACTCACTGCTGACGAGCAGTGGTTAGAGAAAAAATGTCCAGGTGCCGGACAAATTAGTGCATATAGATTGAGAAATCCAAAGAAAACCTAAATGTCCCATGTGGGAGGGAAAATGCATTGACTAAATTATAAGAAACCCTCCAAGCAGAAATAAATACTGAAAAGGAAGCTAAAAAGAAAACAAAGAGTACACAAGAGTTGTAATATTTTAAAGCATGGAAAGAGGAATGAAGTGGAATAAACAAAAGGTTAAATTAGGGTTAACTTAACTTAAAGTAGAGCTTATCTAGTGATAAGCATGATAATAGGGGATAATAGGAAGGTTAACAACCTGTAAACTGGTATTAACAATGAAACATAGTTGGCATGATGACCGTGCCTAGAATGAATAGAATGCATGAAACCAGATAATTCACACGAAAATATATCAAATAAAAAGAGAGATGCATAAGGTATTATTATGGCTGTGTCATTGTTCAGCCAAGGAAAATGTCTCCAGCTTGGGGAGGTGTGAAGCTGCAGATTCACACAGACCTGTGATGGATACATAATAAAATATAAACTAATATACTATTGTATATTAGTAGTAAAGTAGTGAAGTAGTGTATATACTATTGCTGTTATAAAAAAGGAAAAACAATACAATGATAACATTAATAATGACATACTATTAATAAGAAGGGGCACCTCAATCAGTTATGATGTGAGGTGGAAGATTGTTAAAAGTAGTCTGATTCAAGCTTAAGGTTTGCTCAAACTCAGTACAATGATATATGAGATGAAGAAAATAAGGAAATAACTACACTAATCAGGTGCATAGAGACACTCGACCTGCTCATAAACCTGTCATCTTAGATGAGACTTTGTTAAGATGAAGACCTATACTAACAACTAATGAGAAGCTGAATTAAATATGTGGACACTACCAAGCTAATGAGGAGCGGTGACGTGCATGGAGATGCTGGTTTTGCTCACTACAATTGTAGTTAGAGTTTGAATTCATAACTGTGGATGTACAGTGAGTGACCTCTATATATCTTGAAAAGCATGTCTGAAATGCTCGTATGAAAGCATATTTTGAGTGATTCTAACTGTGTGAATGCTGTGAGTAGTAGGTTTTGAGTGATTGGGTGTGATTTGTACAAAAATAATAAAACATAAGTAATAATAACACTACAAAGGTTCATAGTAGAGTGTGTGAACAAGTGGAAGTTTGAGTGTGTGTGATGATACCTGATGTCTGAAAGGGCTCTATTCAGGAGTGTGAGCGTGACATAAAGGTGTTGGTTTTAGATCAAGATTTAGCAGAATTAAAGAGGGTTTATAGACTATGAATACAAAGAGAAACAAAAGAGTTCGATTAGTCTGCAGAAACAGGAAATAGGTATATAAATATATATGTGTGCCTGTGGTGTGTCAAGACAGCTCGCAGAGAGAAACAGAACTCTATGAATAGACTCTATGAATAGAATGAATAGACAACACATACTCAAACACTTGCAATGAAGAAAGCAGCTTACACTCAATTAATATGAACGCAAAGCCTTGATGCCATAGGCAATTTGTTTTTGTTTTTGTTTGTTTGTTTTGTAAGTTTGGAAAACAAATTTGTGATCATACTTGTGGATCACAGTGACATATCATGATTAGGCATATGATTTAACAATGACGAGTTTTAGAGCTGTGAGCTATGAGCTATAAGCAATGCAAAGTTTTTCCTAACTTAAAAGTTTGAAATATGTAAGATGTATGAATTCTTTGAGAAATAGGAATTGCCTAAAATGCCTTAAGTCAAAATGTAGTGTTGCATCTACACAGCAGATAGAGTTGTAGAAGCGAAACCGTTGACATCCTCACACACGCAGGCCAAGATATAAATATATACACTGACAGACAGTATGTTTTTTCAACACTTTGAGATCTTCTAAAGACACTGTCAAAACTGCCAAAACAGTTCAAAGGTCACTGAAGGCAATAACTTTGCAGACCAAAGCCGCAAAAGCAGCAGCACAACAAACTATAGACATATTAATGTTTGACTCCACAATGCAAATACCACTTGATGTGCTTATAAACGAACAGAAAGCCGCACCAACTAGAGAACGCCGCACCAACTAGAGAACAAAAGAGGTGGTTAAAAGGTGGAGCACAGCCAGAAAGTGGTTTGATGACTTGTAATAGCAAACCAATACTACCAAAGTCCCTACACATATCAGCAGCATTGTTGTCAACAGGAGGGGGGGTAGGAGTGGTAGATAAAATTTCGGAAATTTGTCGGAACATGCATGATTTGCCAAAAACATAATGCACATAATGCACACCACCTCATCCTTTTCATACAATCCACATGAGTTTTATTGAGCTGAATGAATGCCAAGGCTCAGAATACGCTCTAGTGATCATAGACGTGATCTCAAAATGGCCAGAAATCTATCCTGTGAAAAAGCAGACGCCATCTCAGTAGCAAAATGTTTGTGCAACCATTTTATTTCAATATATGGCATCCCCACTCTGATAAGATCAGACAATGGGACACATATTGTTAATGAAGCAATCAGTAAGGTCTCTGAAGCACTGGGAAATAAAACAGAGACTGAGAAAATGCATGGAAGAAACAGGGAGACCATGGCCTGAGTGTATAGGCCTGGTAAAAATGTGGATGAGACTGACACAAAGTTCTCAGAAACTCACAACTTGAAATTACTTGAAAATAAAGAGATTGTTCTAAACAACTCTCCAGTATCTTGCAGGTTGAAACCAGGTGATCGGATCCTGATCAAAGTACTCCAAAAGAAAAATTGGAGTTCACCAAGGTGGGAAGGTCCTTATCAGTGCTACTCACCACACCAACTGCCTGCAAAATAGCAGAAAGACCGTCCTGGATCCATCAAAGCCACTGCAAAAAAGTGAGTGACAACCTAAACGTTTAGACGCCGACACCCCTAACTCCTGTATGGTGATCTATTGGTGGAGGGAGGGCTGATCGGGTATACCCCGCCTTCTTCTTCTTGCCAGTAGTCTACTCATCAGAGGTCACAGGTGTGTCTGGTCATCATGAAGACACTTGTCCTCCTAGTGGCTAATGTTACACTCCTGGTGAGTTTCTTAACACTCACCCGAAAGAAAGAAGATGAACAACGCATGGTTTCGATATATACATGATAGCACACCCAGAAAAGACTGCTATGTTTGCTCCTATATGCCCCCAACGACACAATACACCACCTTGTATGCGAAGGGAGTGGACATAATTCAAGCAAAGTGTGCCGCAAGCTACACCAGCCGTGGGCATCAATTCCAGGGAATCGAGGTCAACCATGAGGAACTTCTCCAGATAGGACTACGAATCGGCACATGTGACGAATGGTTCTGGGTTGACCTGGGAGTGAAGCACAGAAGTGAGGCTAAATCATTCCCAGTCTTTCTTGGAAACAATGGGAATTTGAGCCACAGCCTATGCTACCGCCAAGAGAACGGATCCACGCCAATGGGAAACACCACCAACTGCAAAGCAGTACAGACACACGCTCCTGGAGGGCCCGTGAGGAGCAGCAACATCTCAAATGGCACCTTCTGGGTGCACGGGATGGCCTGGGATATCCTTCCTGGGAATTGGACAGGTCAGTGCGCTCCCATTTTCACGTCTGACCACACTTTCAAGATAACCATGGACGCCACGTCAACATCAATGTCAACAACAAGGAAAAGATGAAGCACCCCAGACCTCAAGCAGCATGCTTCCATATGGGGTTCCGATGTCCCAGAGGAAACTTTGGACTGAAAGACAAAAGGTTCTGAATGCTTCATGTAAATTCAACAACGAACGGGATCAAGAGATTGATGCTCTGTGCATTGCAGACTGGCTTACGTGGCTCTTGGAAGTCCCTGCTCTCTGAATAGGACATGTTTTGTTGGTGTTATAATACTGTTATTATGTCTTTTCACTTCATGTGTCATACCTTGTTTGAAGAACATGGTATCAAAAATGGTAACTGCTTCAATTCATGCTTACATCACCCTATCACAGAATGATGAAGATGATGAGACAGACACTTGGATATAACATACTCACAGAACCCACTATTTTATGATGTCTTGGCTAAAGATGTCTGCAAGTGGCCATAGCAACCACTAACAGTGCATCAGTCTATGTACATATATAGAAGGAAAGATCAAACAACAGGAGGGAATGTTAAGGGATTTCTTAGGATTTTAGGATTTTTATTATGTTATGCTTAAAAGTACATTTCATTATCTAAATGTGTTTGCTCTTTCTTATTCAGCTTAACCTCTGCAACTCTGTGCAGACTCCTAAATGGGGAAGTTACACAGGAAGCCTGCAGTTCTATTTTCTCTCTTCCTGTATGTGCTCTCTGAATAAAGACTCTTCCTTTTTACTGCAGCGGTGCGAGTCTCCCTCGACCGTGTACACGTAAACCTGTCTGAGCCTTTTTATTCCGACCTGGGTTGCAATACAGGAAAACTCCTGACATTTCTTGGTCCTTCGAGCCGGATGGGATACAGCATTTTTGTGAGATCCCACAGGAAAGCCTCACCGAGTCCTGACGCCGTGAGAAGCCCACGCTGAAGTCTGTCGACAGCTCCTCTCTAGGTAGAGGATATAAAGTCCAGAGACGTAACGTTCGGGTTCTGGCCAGCGTTCTTATAAGTGGTCCACGGCAGTGGGGGTCGATGAGGTTGACCTGAGAGACCGGCAGCAACCAGGTGAATATTAACACTCAGACACCTCGCGTAAAACGTTTAGGCTCGCCCAGAGGGGCTGGTAGCATTCCTAAAAGTAAAGGCTCGCCTGAAAAAGGGCTGGAAGCATTTTTAGGTGGATTTCTAAAAGTAATGGCTCACCTGAAAAAGGGCTGGAAGCATTTTTAGAAGGGTTTCTTATTCTTTCTTATTCAGCTTAACCTCTGCAACTCTGTGCAGACTCCTAAATGGGGAAGTTACACAGGAAGCCTGCAGTTCTATTTTCTCTCTTCCTGTATGTGCTCTCTGAATAAAGACTCTTCCTTTTTACTGCAGCGGTGCGAGTCTCCCTCGACCGTGTACACGTAAACCTGTCTGAGCCTTTTTATTCCGACCTGGGTTGCAATACAGGAAAACTCCTGACAATGGATAATTAAAGTCAGAAATATATCCACAAACACAACAAGCTGAAAGTTAGTGAATGATGCTCATTTTTCAGTCTCGAATACCACGGCACAAGCAGGATTCACTGCACTGTTAATGTTAGCTATGTTATATTGCTGCCTCTGTTTGGTGGTGTTGAACCAAACGGACTTGAACATCTGTTTGAACAATCTGTCGGTTCACTCATTAAGCTGAAAGAAAGATGCTTTAATCACAGGAGTCACACATGTGTCCACTGTATCATCTGGGAACTCTTCTTGTTTAGCAATAACACAAACACAAAATACTCCTTCTCTGTTGCTGTTTTGTAGCAGTGTATACACCTGAGACTGTCTTTCCTGCACTCTCTCTTTCTTTCTCTCTCTCTGAATAAAAGTATGAACATGTATTTATAAGTTACACTTGTTTTTGAATCCTGCAGCTTATCACACATTTGATTTCCGTGTGTGACAACTGCAACTGTCCAGAGTAGAGATGGACCGATCCGATATTAGGTATCGGTATCGGTCCGATACTGACGTAAATTACTGGATCGGATATCGGAGAGAAATAAAAAAGTGTAATCCGGTCCATTAAATATCAAAAAAGCACCTCACAAAACTTGCGACATGGCGTAACTTGCCTCATAACCGTAGCATGTCAGAGCAGTGTGCTCATGTGATTGAGCGGCTGTGTGTATTTGTAGCCTCACTAGCAATCCAGCATTTCATCTCCGAGGAAGTTATCCCAGAGAGAAGTAAAGCAAGTGTGTAAGTTCATCTCTGAATGATTGTAAAGCGTACCCACGTTAAGCTTAACAACCGATATATGGAGCGACTGCCTCTTCTCTCTCTCTCCCTCTCCTGCTGCTACTTCAATCGTGAAACTTATTAATGATCAGCTGATCGGCTTTTCTGTCGTGAGTCCATCTCTCTTCTTTGTTTTTGGCCCACTTTGCACTTTGCACCAGAAAGAGGAAACCAGCGGCTGAACAACAGCAGCACGTTTAAGCTTGATAAGCTGTTGTTAGAATTTGTTAGAAAGTAATTTAATATTACTTTCTAGACCAGGATGCTTTTCTACGTAGCTGACAGCTGGTAACTGTGCAGGGGCGGATCTAGCAAAGTTTAGCCAGGGGGGCCGATAGGGCATTAACAGGGAAAAGGGGGGCACAAAGAAATACTTTTCTTTCTTATTCTCATTTAAAATATCTAGCTTTTAATAAATAATTATCTGAATCTTACACCCAAAGTTTTAATCTGATGTAAAATGTATAGAAGTCCATTACTGTATATAGTAACTGTTAAGTCTAATAAACCCTAGTAAGGTATAGTACTTTTTCCTTTGGGAAGATACCATCTGTGCAGTCTGCAATTCTGTAGAAGAAAGATGTTGAATCTATCTAATTATTCTTGAAAAATAATTTTTTTCTGTGCATTTTTTTTCCACACTGCATCAAATTAAAGTTGATTACGTCGATAAAGTATCATGAGGTGGAGGGTGGGGGGTGGTTCCCTATTTTTTTTTGCTGGGAGTTTGCAACCCTTTTAGTTAGGTTACTTAATATTTCTGCTAAGTACTCTTTAAAATACCAGAATAGGAAGGATGGAGTAGGTTTAAGTTTATTAGATTGATCAGTATTGCTGAACTATGAAATATTTTGGGTGCAGTGTATTTTTTACATACAGGTATAACAGAATAGCTTTAGTGTTGTTGTTTATTTAAACTTGAGTATGAACTTATACAAAATGCAGCAAGATATTAAAAAACGGTTTTATTGATTAAAAAACACACTATATCGGATTCATATCGGTATCGGCAGATATCCAAATTTATGATATCGATATCGGTATCAGACATAAAAAAGTGGTATCGTGTCATCTCTAGTCCAGAGTGAGGACTACTGGTGGGCAGATTGATCCAAATATCGATTGTATCGATACAAAGTTGGCATCGGTATCGGATGGATACTAGCCAAGTGAGATCGATTCTTTACTTTAAGTTCTGCTCTTGTTTGCAATGCTGTGCTTTCAGCAAAGACGAAACAGCCAGGTCGCCGGACTCACCGCTCCCATGTCAGTGCAGAGCAGGCACATTTTGCTCCTCCTCCCACCTCTTGTCTTCTGTCTGTCACATAACGTGACTTAGAGACTTTGGGGGTTGTTAAGTTGTTTATATATTAATTATATTTTCACTAGTTGTTTTTGTTGAGAAGTTTAATTGTAATTTTTGTATTATATTTTCTCAACAGTACTTTTTTGTTTGAATTTGTTTACTGGTTTGCGTGCACTTTAAGATTTAAAAAAACAAAACAAAAACAAAACAAAACCGAAATGGACAGCACGCCGCCCTCGGGTGTGGCAGGGCCCTCGGGTGTGGCAGGACCCCCGCGCACCTCGACCTCCGTCTCCAGCTTGGTAGGTCCCGCTGGCGCGCCAGCCTCTGGCTCACCCAGAGCCGGTCCTTCCTGCGCGCTGTCAACCCTTACAATAATCACACGGTTGCTCTAACAGTACATTCAACGGCTGCAGCTCTGACGCTGCCAGCAGTACACATCACCACCAAAAACAACAACAACACAAGCAGAGCACAGGTTTTAAGCTAGCCAGGCGTGATTATACAGGGTGGGCCATTTATATGGATACACCGTAATAAAATGGGAATGGTTGGTGATATTAAAGTCCTGTTTGTGGCACATTAGTATATGTGAGGGGGCAAACTCCTCAAGATGGGTGGTGACCTTGGTGGCCATTTAGAAGTCGGCCATCTTGGATACAACTTTTGTTTTTTCAATAGGAAGAGGGCCATGTGACACATCAAACTTATTGGTAATGTTACAAGAAAAACAATGGTGTGCTTGGTTTCAACGTAACTTTATTCTTTCATGAGTTATTTACAAGTTTCTCTTTGTTCACAGCCATTGACATGTTGAAGAGGTTAACACGTGAGGAGTGGATCGAAATTGTGTTGATATCTGTTGAACGCAGTAACCGGGTCATTGCAGCAGATTTCAATGCAAGACACCCTACAAGACCACCCATCTCCCATGCTACAGTTAGGAAACCGCTTGCTAAGTTTCGTGAAACTGGTTCAGTGTTGGATTTGCCAAAATGTGGATGCAAGAAAACTGTCACTAATGAAGAAACATCAGTGGCTGTCCTAGCTTCATTCAGCAAGAGCCCACAGCGTAGCACTCGCTGCATGTCACTGGAAAGAGGCATTAGTCGAACATCCCTTCGGCGGATATTAGCTACTCACAAATGGCACCCTTACAAGCTCCAGCTACTGCAGCATCTCAACGAGGATGACCCAGATCGGCGCACAGAATTTGCAGAATGGGCAAAACAAAAATTGGAACAGGACCCTCAGTTCACGCAGAAGATTTTGTTCAGTGATGAGGCAAACTTTTATGTGAATGGTGAAGTTAACAAACAAAACCACCGCTATTGGTCTGACACTAACCCACATTGGATGGATCCCTCCAAGACTGTTGGAACAACAAAAGTGATGGTCCATTCTTCATCAATGGAAACCTCAAGGCCACTGGATATTTGAAATTGCTACATGATGATGTGTTTCCCTCTTTATGCACTGAAGCTGGCACGTTCCCTGAGTTTTTCCAGCAAGATGGTGCGCCACCACATTATGGGTGCCAGGTCCGAGCATTCCTAGATGAACAGTTTCCTGGAAAGTGGATTGGTCGTCGTGGGCCAGTTGAATGGCCCCCAAGGTCTCTCGATCTGACTCCCTTAGACTTTTATCTTTGGGGTCATCTGAAGGCAATTGTCTATGGTGTGAAGATACGAGATGTGCAGCACCTGAAACTACGGATACTGGATGCCTGTGGTGGCATTTCTCCTGCGGTGTTGCTATCAGTGTGTGAAGAGTGGGAGAAGAGGGTTGCATTGACAATCCAACACAATGGGCAGCACATTGAACACATTTTATAAGTGGTCAGAAACTTGTAAATAACTCATGAAAGAATAAAGTTACGTTGAAACCAAGCACACCATTGCTTTTCTTGTGACATTACCAATAAGTTTGATGTGTCACATGGCCCTCTTCCTATTGAAAAAACAAAAGTTGTATCCAAGATGGCCGACTTCTAAATGGCCACCATGGTCACCACCCATCTTGAGGAGTTTGCCCCCTCACATATATCTGTGAAGGTTCTCAGTCATCCAGGTCATTGTAGTCAAAGGAGTTTGCAAAGAAAAGCGTCTGGACTTCTTTAAGTTTCCTGAAGACGTTTCACCTCTCATCCGAGAAGCTTCTTCAGTTCTAAGGTCAAATGGCCGAGAGTCCCAGATTAAAACCCAGTGGGAGTATCCCCCCAAAGCGGGACAAAGGACCCCCTGGTGATCCTCTAATCACATGAGCCAAGGTGTGAAAGTGGATGTGGGACCTAATCAGCCAGGGTTTCGGGTGAGCTCATTGTGAAACCTGGCCCCACCTCGTCATGTGAATTCCTGAGGTCAGGAATTCCTGATGGCCCAGGATGTGAGTGGGCATTAAGGCGTCTGGGGAGGGAACTCAAAATTGGATTATAGATGGCAGACAGTTGGTGTCGTAAACCACCGCCTCTGTTCAAAGATGGTCACTCACAGTGGACATAGATGGCTTCTTTCACTCCTCTTTCAAACCATCTGTCCTCTCTGTCCAAAATGTGAACATTGTCATCCTCGAAAGATCCCCCTCACATATACTAATGTGCCACAAACAGGACTTTAATATCATCAACCATTCCCATTTTATTATGGTGTATCCATATAAATGGCCCACCCTTTATATTAGTGTATACTTACCTATTAGTATATAGGTTTTTTAAACAGTTGTACTTCACACGAGAGAATCTGTGTTAAAAGATTGACGAAAACTATTCAAATTCTCTTGGAATTTAAGCATACATTCTTTGTGTTTATTCTGCAATTACTTCATAATATTGCATAAATGTCAGTTACAAGCTTAAATACAAAGTTGAAAAAAATGTGATTGCAACCAGGCCATTGATCAAGTAATTGCGATTAATCACAATTAATTACAGAAAATTGTGAGATTAATTAGTTTTTCTTTAATCTATTGACAGCACTAATATTTTTATAACAAATGTTTTTCATGCAGCAAAAACTAAATCACATATTAACGCATATATAAATGACAAATGACATTTTCACTAGCTGGGCCCACGTCCTCATTTTAGGTTTGACAGCGTTTTAGTAGGTAAAGGTGAATGCTTTGACATGAGTTCAGCTGCGGTTTGGGGAAGGCCTCGAAGGGGACTGGCGATGGCTCCCAGGCCAGGCAGATCCCAATGTACTAAATAGAAGCGAAGAAGTTAAAGAATAGAGAACAAGGAGGGAGGGAGGGTGGGGCACGTAAACGAGAATGATCAGCTTGCAGAACTGGGGGAACCTATATAGATGACAGCCGGAAGGAGCGTGTTTGGAGGCGTGGTCCTGCTCCTGAAATTCCGATACATAATCCCCAATAGAAAGTGCGGCCCATACTGATGGATTGGGATCATGGGAACTGGAAGGCCAAAAATGGCACATTACTCACCAATGTACAATCTGCATCACCTCAGGACCATAAAAAGTGAAGAAAAAATGTCAAAGCTTCCTTTTGCTGCATCAGCACTGAACAGTGGAACAGGAGTGGACACTGCTCTGTTTTTCTTAAATCTCATCCTCCTTGGCTGGTGTTTCACATAAAAGTCAGTGGCTAGATGCTACTTCGGCATCCTCAGTGCCTCACCTTGAAGTGAACCTCACTTCAAGGTGCTCGCAGACCATGTGGGAGGAGAAGGGGGGGAAAAAAACAAGTGTCCAGTTGATAAGTGTCCAGTGTTCCCTGGAACACTCACTCACAGTCTGTTCTCTAAAACCTAAAGGAGGAATTATGGATTTGATCAACTGGTCCCTGAATGCAATTGACATCCCTTTCTCAAAGAGAAGTCTGGGCTCGGGTGAGCCCTACTGCTGAAGATATTTCCCTTTTCGGAAACATGATAACAGGGTTCTTGCTGATCGGAGCTGGCTTGGCCCTGGCTTATCGAAGAATTAAGGAAGCGGAACCGGCTGTTCAAATCCCCACAAGGCTGCCCGCTGGGATTGAAACGATGGGACGAGGCGTGAGTTTCTCAAAATGGGCTCATTGAGTGCAGCACGGATAAGATCTTGGAGAACCGCACGGCTGCCGTGAATACTCAGAGCAGGACCTCTGAGTGCAAACTGGATTACATCTGGAGGGGCTCGCTCGGAATAACACCTCTGAGCGCAAATTGGATCACATCTTGGAGATGTGATCCAATTTCACTGCAGTCGTGAGTTCTCAGAATCGGCTCTTTGACCACAAGAATGACAACATCACGGAGCGTAAGTCTGATAACATCATGGAGAAGCTCGCGGCTCTCCAACGGGAGATTGAGTGACCAGTGTTGGACTGTTAGAACAGCTTTGAAATTCATATGAATTGTTCGCAGTAAAGTTAAAACCACCATCACTTCATGCGGATACCCCTTCGGCGCCAGCTGCGGTCTCAAGGCTGGAGCTGAACAAAACACGCTGATAACGACTGTGTTGAGACTGTTCTTCCCATTCTACGCAAGGCCACCTGGGTTGGCTGGAAGACTGTTTACTTAGCCTGGCAGGGGTAAGTACACTGTCTCAGCTGAACTCTGGACACATACACACACACGCACACAGACATATATACACATGCAGATGTACACTCATCCCCCCTTCCCCCTCCAAACGCCTTCGACGCTTTTTCCCTTCCGATGCTGACGGTGGATCATTGACAGGGGATTTCTTTAAATCACCCTGCCGTTCTTCAGCTGAGACGGCTGAGTCAGAAAACACAACACTGCAGAAGTTTTTCACTCGCGAGGGGCAGTCATGGAACGCACGAACTGCGCCCCACGACTGTCCGCGTCCTTTATTTATACAAGATGTTTTGTGTGTGTGTGGTGTGTGTGTGTGTGTGTGTGTGTGTGTGTGTGTGTGTGTGAATGTGTACAAAGGTAACAACGTCATTTAGAGCCGCGGGTTTTTCCCCTTCACTACATTTGCATGTTCTTCTAAAAGAGCTGAGGTTTCACTTCTCTGTTCTCTGAAGACAGGAAGCGGTTAGTAGCTGCACACAAGTTACTAGGTGAAAAGTCACTTAGACATGTCCTTAATAATAAGATAAAAAGATACATTTCATATAGCTGATCATATTATACAATATTCTCTTGACATTCCCTCCTGTTGATCACGAAATGAAATGTACAGTTCATCAGTGAGTAACTACTTGTCTTTCACATTCTTAGTTACTACATCATTAGCACTTCATCTTCATCTGACAAATAGGAAAAGAAGTCTTCATCGGTTTTGGTACATCTGCGTATGCTGTGAATGACAAACTAATCATCTGTGAAATTACAGCTTTAAACAAAGAATAACATAAGTAAAGACAAGCAAAATAAAATCAAGAAAAATTCAATGACGATCAACAGTCTCTTTAAACTTGTTAAAGTTCAGGGCTTCTTCCTGGATCAGGATGTTGATGATGTTGTGCACCTTACAAAAGTCATTAGATCAGATTTGGTGCACTTGTTCCAGGGTGTTTCCCATACATGGCTGTGTTAATATGCTCGGCATGTGCGAGCAAACATAACAGTCTTTCTCTGTGGTTTTGTTAAACACATATCTGTATCAGTCACTTTTCATCCAAGGATGGATGTGATCTTGTGTCATGTCCATTAGGTGTAAGTTGTCGTACATCCATCTTCTCTGTCTGCCTTGTGGCTCGGCTGCTATTGGCATCAGCTGGGATCCTGTAAGGGTGAGCTTTTGTAGTCAAGGTAACGAGGAGGCTTCCCCTTCACACCTACACCTGGCTGCCTAAAGTTGATCGGATAGAGATTGGAGTGCGGGCTTACCCTACGGGAGCCCCAAGAACGCACTTACCACCCTCACCCCCGAAACAACCAAGCGTAGGCGCTTCCTCCTCGGTGTCGGGGCTTCCCGGGACCTCAACCTTTTGCAGTGGCTCTGATGTATCCAAGATGGTCTCTCTGCAATTTTACAGGCTGTGGGTGTTGTCAATAACACTTGGTTTCAACCTGCAAGAGACTGGAGAGCCTTACGGCAGTTTATTGTTCAAAACAATATCCTTATTTTCTAGTAGTTTTGCCATCCATTCTGCCAGGGTTGTTTCTCTGACGGATTTTTCTAAAGGTTCACTTGTCACTGGGAGTGGAAAAGGTCTCCCATAAACAACCTCAAATAATGTCAGTTTTTGAGAGCCTTGTATTAATTTCATCCACATTTTTACTAGGCCTATGCACTCAGGCCATTCAGGCCAGAATGATTGCATAAACATTTTGCAACTGAGATTGCATCTGCTTTTTCCACTGGATAAATCTCTGGCCATTTTGAGAATACGTCTATAATCACTAGAGTATAAAAGTGTGTATTAAGGACCTGGACTATCCCCCCCCCTGAGGACACATGGGTCACCCCATGTGTCACTAATGCTGCTGTTCTGCACAGGGACTTGGGGAGTATCGGTTTACCTTCACAAGTCATCAAATCATATTATTTTGGGTATTCTGATGATTAAATTGTGCCCTAAAGCAATGTCAGTTGACTTTCTTACTGCTTCTGCTGCGGCTGCACAGGCCTGCACGTCCATCTACGTGTAAGTAGAAAGGCTTATCATAATCAGGCAAAGCCAAAACTGTATTTGTCTGTAATGCCAGTTTCAAGTTAGTGAATGCTTCTTCTGCTTTCTTCTTTGTAGATGCAACACTACATTTTGACTTAGGGCATTTTAGGCAATTCCTATTTCTCAAAGAATTCATACATCTTACATATTTCAAACTTTTAAATTAAGGAAAAACTTTGCATTGCTTACAGCTCATAACTCACAGCTCTAAAACTCGTCATTGTTAAATCATGTGCCTAATCATTATATGTCACTGTGATCCACAAGTATGATCACAAATTTGTTTTCCAAACTTACAAAACAAACAAACAAAACCAAAAACAAATTGCCTATGGCACCAAGGCTTTGCGTTCATATTAATTGAGTGTAAGCTGCTTTCTTCATTGCAAGTGTTTGTTTCAATAAGGTTTAATTCATGCATCTTATCACTGAGTTCTAAATTCAAACTATCTCACTTCTAATTCATTTCAATAATAATCTCACATGTAACAATTTGTGTATGTGTGTTTTCATTTTGTGTTTTCAATCAGAAAAATAAACTCAACCTCTCATAACATCACTCATGGATTTCTTGAATTAAAAGCACTTTCAAACTTTAAAACATCCTACTTTACATCCCAAAAGAAATATATTTCATACACACTTTTAAATGTTCTAACCTCTTTCAGACGCCATAAATCGTCTCACACACACTGCCTTTTCTCTCAAACTCCCCCCTTTTTCAGTCACTCAGACAAATCACGCAGAGTCACTCAAATCAAATACTGACAGCATTCACACAGTTAAAATCACTCAAAATACGCTTTCATACGAGTATCTTGGACATGCCTTCCATAATCAGAAAGAGCAAGTCAAAAAGAAAAGAAAAAACTGAAACCTCTCATCATCCTCACAGCTTCTCACCACACACACATAACTAAAAATAAAACACACCAGCCTTTATGGCTCAAGATATATACATCTATCAAAATTCAGTCAATTACTATACATTCACAGTAATGAATTCACACTCTATTTATACTATTGTAGTGAGCAAAACCAGCATCTCAGTCACAGGCATTTAGCAATATTTGCAAACAATAGTTATAAAGCTCAATAAGACTCTACGCCGAAAGCAACACTCCGCATGCGCGTCACCGCTCCTCATTTGCATTCTCACACACACACCGTCTAAAAATAGAATCAGCAGCCAGTGCACTGTTGTGTTGTCTCAAACCTGTAGCTTTAGCTGTTGTATTCAGGGCTTGACTTATTAGTTGTTAGTATAGGATTGCTCTTCATCTCAAGAGAGTCTCATCTAGGATAACAGGTTTACAAACAGGTCAAGTGTCTCTATGCACTTGATTAGATTTGGTATTTTCCTTATTTTCTTCATCTCATATATCATTGTACTGAGTTTGAGCAAACCTTAAGCTTGAATCAGACTACTTTTAACAATTATCCACCTCACATCATAACTGACTGAGGTGCCTCTTATTATTAATATTATGTCATTATTAATGTTATCATTGTATTGTTTTTCCTTTATTATAACAGCAATAGTATATTACAATACACTACTTTACTACTAATATACAATAGTATATTAGTTTATATCTTATTATGTATCCATCACGGGTCTGTGTGAATCTGCAGCTTCACACCTTCCCAAGCTGGAGACATTTGCTTTTCCTTGGCTGACCAATGACACAGCCTTAATATACCTTATGCATCTCTCTTTTTTATTTGATATATTTCCGTGTGAATTATCTGGTTTCACGCATTCTATTCATTCAGCTTGGTTGTCTTCCCAATTTTGTTTCATTGTTAATACCAATTTACAGGTTGCTATGCTTCCTATTATTAGTTTGAATATAGTAGAGATAAGCTCTAATTTGATTTAACCTTTTCTTTATTCCACTTTATTCCTAAGAGTATTTATATATATATTCAGTTGGGTCTGTATCCAACTCTTTTTAAACTTCTACTTTGATCTCTAATTTTACACTTGATAAGGGATTATTATGTTCCTCCCGATATGGGTGAATGTATAGTGGGACATTTTGTTATCTTAGGAATTCTTCATCTACAAGCACTGATTTGTCCGGCGCCTGGACATTTCTTTTCTAGCCACTGCTCGTCAGCAGTGAGTTTTGTGGGCTGATTCCCCATTATCACAGAACTGCAAAGCTTTCTCTGGTACTAAACTCGGGGGTGGTTGCTGACACGCCCTTCTACCTTTCCCCTTTATCACCAGTACTTGAGCTTTTGCGGGATACACAAAGAAAACAATAAAAACAAACAATGGAAGTAGTTCAGCAGCGTATTGTGCTGTAAAATCAACTTACTTCCAAAACACATACACAAAACACATATACATACACACAGATAGACATTTGCGCGCTAATTTGTCACGAAGTAATTCCGGCTACTTCTGAAACCTGTCTAAACACAGTTCCTTGTGGCGAACTTAAACCTTATTTGTCACGAGGTATTTGACGGCTACCTCTAGAACCAATCTAAACTTAGTTCCTTCCGGCGAACTCAACCTATTTCACGTGCTTCTTTCTTCAAACCCTTGCGGCGGGTTAGACCTATGCACTTCTCTTTTGTGCACCCGTGCAGTGGGTCAGCCTAATGCGCTATTAATCCTTGCGGCGGATAAGACCTATGCGCTTCTCTTTTAAACCCTTCCGGCGGTTTAAAACCAAAAAGTGTTTTCTCACCCTCAGCTGTCCTTTGCTGGTTGTCAGGTCATCTGGCTGGATCCCAACGTCGTGGACCAGTACTATTACACCGGCCTGGACCCGAATTTGTCTTACATCCCAGGTCTTTCACCTCTACCTGGAGAGGGCTGTCGACAGACTTCGGTGCTGGTTTACCCACGGCGTCAGGATGCAGAAGTCAGACCTTATTGGAGTCACAGAAACGAGTCTGCTGTTTCCATCTCTAGGCTCGAAGGACCAATTTAAATGACAGGGGATTTCTTTAAATCACCCTGCCGTTCTTCAGCTGAGACGGCTGAGTCAGAAAACACAACACTGCAGAAGTTTTTCACTCGCGAGGGGCAGTCATGGAACGCACGAACTGCGCCCCACGACTGTCCGCGTCCTTTATTTATACAAGATGTTTTGTGTGTGTGTGTGTGTGTGTGTGTGTGTGTGTGTGTGTGTGTGTGAATGTGTACAAAGGTAACAACGTCATTTAGAGCTGCGGGTTTTTCCCCTTCACTACATTTGCATGTTCTTCTAAAAGAGCTGAGGTTTCACTTCTCTGTTCTCTGAAGACAGGAAGCGGTTAGTAGCTGCACACAAGTTACTAGGTGAAAAGTCACTTAGACATGTCCTTAATAATAAGATAAAAAGATACATTTCATATAGCTGATCATATTATACAATATTCTCTTGACATTCCCTCCTGTTGATCACGAAATGAAATGTACAGTTCATCAGTGAGTAACTACTTGTCTTTCACATTCTTAGTTACTACATCATTAGCACTTCATCTTAGAGTTTTTTTCATGTGCTATGTGCAGAGGTGTTTTTTTCTGTTCTCAAACTGATCTCCCTGTTGGAGCTCAGTCTGGGGGGAATTTTTTTTTTCTCCTTATCTTTCCTCATGTTGTGCTTTTCCATGTTATACCCCTCTGACCTGTCTTCCCCATGTGATGTTTGTGTAATGTATGTATGGTCGAAAGGGTAAGACGGCGCTGGCACAGCTGGCAGCCTTAACCCAATTTCCCTCGGGATGAATAAAGTATGATCAATCAATCAATCAATCAATCAATCAATCAATCGATCAATAAACTATTCTGGAAACATGAAGTGTCTGATAAGCTGGTAAGTGGGTCTGCTCAGCGGACTTACATGGAAGGGAACTTCTCTTCCTCAGGCCTTTTTGGACACCCAGAGCCTGGCTTTATGAGACTGTGTTGCAACAGGAATGTTCATCCAAACTCTCTAGTTATTTGACATTCTGTGGAATTCACAAGCAACATGGATTAACCTGAGATTTTAGATATACCTCAGGTTGCTTCTGATAAAACTGGAACTTCTACCTTGCTGAATGTGTCTTTGTGTTTTGTTTAGGAGCTCTCATCTCATTCAATGCCGACGAGTATTCATTTGAACTAGGACTGATTCCCAGTGCTCTTGGCTCCTGTTGCAGCTGACTAGTTCTCGTCTCTCGTCAGTCTGGGCAACCTTCATTAATTGAATCAGTTTTGTTGTAACTATACAGCAATTTAAATGATCTGGAATTATATCTAGTTGTCTTGTGACTCAAGCAGCTGAGAACATTTAAACTTTGAATTCAAGCAGAAGGAAATAATGTTTGACAAACAGTAACAGAAGAGATATGCACTGACGTGTGGAACAGATGAATTTATAGGAGTGTGGCCATATGGAAACGGGGCATTAAAAGTGAACGCTTGTTATCAGCAGTTTCATGTAAATATTGTTTCCCATCATTGTGACAGTTATATGTCATCATCTCCTTTTCTCCTTCACAGCACCAGTGGACTTTGATATAGATCTTGAATTGCACATCCCAGCATCCAGTGTGACCCCAAATTTCAGTATTGTACTCAGAAACATTCTGAGAAATTTCTCCTTCCCCCAAATCATCACTGAGTCTTTAACACTAAAAGCTTTAAACTTCACCACATGTAAGTACTTGATCTTATTCACAGGATTTTTGTACTCAGTCAGATTTAATGCTGTTTATATGGTCCTGTATGACTTATGAACTGTGTTTTGTCCTTCTTTTAAATGTCTTGACCAGGGTGCTATCCAAACTCCACTGGCGGACTGCAGTGTCAGTGTGAGGACCAGTTTGCTTGGTCATGTGACAAGTGTGACGAATACAGCGCATGCAGTAATGTCACGTCACGAACCTGTGATTGCATAAACGGACTTCCTCTCAGTGGGGAGTTCTGTGAACCAATCACAAGTAAGAGCTGAAAACTGTAGCTGTTGCTACAGAAAAATACTGTCACCAAAAACATAAATGTATCTACCCAGCATGTGTTCATAAACATATTGATGATTCAACATTGCTTAGAATCATCTATTAAACTTGCTTTAGTGTAAACGTTTTCTTGTTAGAAATTACAAGTTTGTAGTTGTTTCCATAAAACATTTTTATTCACTTTTATTCATCAATTTGTTGTCATGAATCTCCTCAAAGTGACGAACACAATATAATGACTTTTCTAATGTTCCTCTGCAGCTATCATTCCATGTCCACTGCCTTCAACGACACCAATGCCAAACACAACAACACCAATACCAAATACAACCACGCCAGCACCATCTACTACAACAACACTGATGCCAAACACAACAACACCAATGCCAAATATAACCACACCAGCACCATCTACTACAACAACACTGATGCCAAACACAACACCACCAATGCCAAATACAACCACACCAGCACCATCTACTGCAACAACACTGATTCCAAACACAACAACACCAATGCCAAATACAACCACACCAGAGCCAAGTACAACACCACCAGTGACAACTACTACAACAACACTTATGCCAATTACAACTACACCAGAGCCAAGTACAACACCACCAGTGACAACTACTACAACAACACTTATGCCAAATACAACAGCACTAATGCTAACCTCTACAACAGCACCAATGCCAACCTCTACAACAGCACCAGTACGAAGAACAACAACACCACCACTGTCAACTGCAAATGTTTTTACTGAAGTGGAGAATTTTACTATGACCATAAATGTGGAATTTTGTGATATATACAAAGATCCAAGTAGTGAATTTTTCAGAAATGTTAGCACTGCTGTAAGTCTCAATTTGCCCCGTCTTTGTGTCATTCAGTTTTCTCAGAATCTCAGCCTGTTGGATACATAGGGTATTTAATTCATGTTTGGCCATGTCACTATCTCGAACAGATTAACGAACAAGCACTAAAGAACAATGTCAGAGCACAATTAATTACATTCCGGTAAGTCACATTATCTTATACTAATCCTGACTTCTTCTTTTTTTTGGCTTGTTTTGTTTACCTTTTTTTTTTTTTTTTTTTTTACAGTTGCTACACTTCTTAAAAAAAAATCACCTTTGTGGCAAAGAGTGAAACATCTGCATATTCATCACTTTACATACAGAGGTAGACTGAGACTATAATACAGGCCAAGAATTTGACTTCACCCCAGCCCACTTGATCGATTATATCAATCATTTCTCTAGTTTATAAAACTCAGGATCAGAATGGGGAAAAAAAGTAATTTATGTAACTTTGAACATCGTATGGTTGTTGGTGCAGTCTGTCTGAGTCCCAAAAGGTTGATCTGTTCATCTGGATCCTTGGGGTGGACCAATTTTGGGCGCAGCATGTTTTGGGGTTTAAAAGCCACAGATATGTGGTGTTTAGAAAAAATCCGTCTCAACTGTTCTGATACTCCTGACACATAGGGGATCACTACAAGTTTTCGCTTAGGCAGCAGTTGTCTAAGCAAAAACCCGTACTGATTTTTTCTAAACACTGCGTCTCTGTGGCTTTTAAACCTCAAAACACTCTGTGCCAAAAACTGGTCCACCCCAAGGATTGGGTCCCCCGACACAAACAGAGTAATATAGTGTACGCTGTTAAGTGCCAGGAGGATTTCCATGATTTACACATCAGGGATGTGTAAATCATGAAGGTTAACCAGTGACTCGTCAGGCCAGGACTCTGCAGTCTATTCACACCTACAGGCCAGTGGACACTCTTTTAATGATGAGGATGTACACATCCTGGACAAGGAGGAACGCTGATTTGAGCGTAGAGTCAAGGAGGCCATTTACGTGAAAAGGGAAAGACCATCTGTGAATCGAGGAGGGGACCCAAGGGTACATCTTTCGCCATCTTACAATGCAGTGATTGCAGCCATTCCCCAACTCTCTATGAATGGTACTCATGACCATTGATCAGTGGTTGATGATCAATGGTCATGAGAATTTGCATATTGATGATCAAGGAACTGACCTCCCAGCCCATTCAGTGGTGCTAGTTCAGTCATTATACAATGTACTAAGGTTGGGGAAGCCGGCAGTCAGCTGAGACTCTAGAAGATCATTTCAAATTTGTTTCTAAAATATAGCATTGAGTTCATTGTACTCAAGTAGATGAACACAATCACCTGATGTTAATCCAACAGACCATCTTTGGGATGTTTGGATGTGCCCAAAGCTATTTAGGGGAATGAATTCCCAGTGCTAGGGGGTTAAAAATGTTTTTGGAAATATGTCAAAGTAATTATTGTGCTATCTACTGTACAATATAAAGCGCCTTGAGGCGACTTTTGTTGTGATTTGGCGGTATATAAATAAAATTGAATTGAATTGAATTAATTGAGAAGACTGAAAATGTAAAACTGCTATTCTGTGACTCAACTGCATATGATGTACATCAGACTTTCCAGTAGATTAATTGGTAAGTTCTCTCATTTTCTCTTGTATGGCATGAGTCAGTCAAAATGTACACCGCATACCAGAAATGTGACCGTTTGCAAACCTTTTCTGTATTATAGGAGAGGAAGCACCATTGCTGAATACAGTGTCATTGCTCCTTTTTTACAAGTCATTGAAGCACTAAACAATGGAATTTTTGACCAGCTAGCAAAAGTCTACCCTATGATATCAGATGGTAAACATGCATCTACATTCTGGATTTCATTAAATTTTACATGTATGTTTTATATCATATCAGAAATCAGATCAGATAAGATGATTGTTTGATATATATGTCCATTTTTAAAGACCAAACTTTCTGGAGTTTAAATTTGAAGGCAAAGGATTTTTTGGAGATAAAGTCACTGTAACATGTGGCCCTCCACCAGTGGATCTCTTTGGTACTGACTGGAGAGCAGAGTGGAGACGTGATGGCAATCTCATACTTGAAGATGAAGTGCACAGCATTTCAAAAATAAAAAATGACTCAGTCTTAACTGTATCACAGTTCATTTTTGCTGACAGCGGTAAGAAACGCACAACTGCACATGTGTTGCATTCCATGGGGAAATTTACAAATCATATATATTTCAAATATGTGTAGTCTCTGCATTTTTAGTAGCAAGCAACTTCAACATTCTGATTGGCTCAAGGGCAATGCATGTCTTAAAGCACAAAACCAACTCTTCCATTGATCAGTTGACCCACAAATAACAACATATGGAAGTATGACTAAATCATCTAGATTATGGAAAAGGTTACTACTGTATGACTATAATGAAGTAAGCAATATTAATTTAGAATGACTGAAAAAATTTTAGTAACCATAAAAGTATTAACTAAAAGATGAATAGGTAACCGTCACTTTTGCACTAGCCTTTCACAAGAAAAAGAAATACAAAATTACAAGTTCCAGTTGTGAATGTGAACTTGCTACGCAGATGTAACGTTGCTGACACACTAGGTGATTGAGAGCACAAATGTCACAAATGTCTTATTAAAAATCCTACTAAAATATGCAGATAAGTGGTGACTGAGCTTTTAATTGTACAGCAGTAACTTAACAATTTACATTTCTATATGTTGTTATGAGCTACTGCTTTTTTGTAGTGTCTAAAATGAAACACTCAAGCTACATAGGTGAACCAACCATATTCCAACTGTCTAATGCAGAAATAAGTGACCATGTCATCCCATATATTCTTATGTTTGTTTTGCTCTAGCTTCATTTATGTGTACAATAATTTTCTTTCATTTCAGGAAATTATGAATGCAGGCTCATACGGAAAAAGGATGATTCATTTTATCGACAACAATCCAGTGGAGCCTTCACACTCAAAGAGAAACCCTCAATCAGAGTAGAACCAATTCAAGAACTTTTGAAGTGTGGTGAAAATGTGACACTGAAGTGCTTTGCCAACAGCAACTACATTATTAACTTTACAAACAAAGATATTAGAGGTAAACCTGAAACAAAGAAGCAAAAAAATTCAAATCAGCTATTGGCAAATAATTTACATTATGTAACTAGTGTAACAATATCAATACTAACAATATTTAAAATAGTCTAACTAATCTTACACCTGACTTGTGAATTATTAGATTGTATGATTCATGTTGATGTTTTGTTATTTCTGTTGTTTATCCAAAGGTAAAGAAAGCATTTCCTATCAATATAAAAACGATACTGGCTGCACAGACAAAGGGACCGATACAATTACCTGTCAATCAGAAACATACAATGAATTCAAAGAAACAATAACACTGACATTTTACAAAGAGAGTCAGTATTGATGAATAAATTACAAAGCATTTGATAAAATTCAGGTTAAAATATCTACCTTTAATGACGTCTTTATTTATAACTTATTTACTAGGTGTTCCAGCATGTAATGAGATGCCATATGGTGAGGCACTTAAAGATTTCACAGCCAAAGTTCCCTGTGCAATGAATGAGGAAGGAGAAAAGAGTGCATTCTGCGATGGTGTAAACAGTGGCGGTCCTAGCCTGTTTGGCGCCCCGGGCGAACACTCCCTCTGCCCCCCCCCCCCCCCCACACACACACACACACACACACATACACACACACATAAAACATATTAAGGATTATACATTAACATAAAACTGTTGTCGGAACCATACTGAATTTCGCCAGAGAAACACACGTACACACACACACACATATGAAGAGAGAGAGAGTATGCATTGTATGCAAACAGCTACCAAACAGCCATCACAATTCATCATACAATGAGAACAGGACAAATCAACACTTGACAATGACTAATTAATATTAAACTCTGTAACATAATGTATTGTTTGGAATTTAGTCTGTTACTGTTACTATTTTTACCATTTCTTATTGGAGCAACTGTAACCCACATTATTTCCTTAAGGGTTTAATAAAGTATGATTCTAATTCTGATTGTTTCAGGATGACCTGCCATTATCCAATCACACATCTGCTTATCTGTATCTTTTGCTCGTTTCTCCTCCTCTTCTGTTCTATTTTTTCTAAACTGAGCATCTGATGGCTTTGAACTTTTCTTGTCCATCTTCCATTAGTTTTAATTTTGCACTCCAGTATGAACACAAATCCCCCAACCCGAGGATCACCACAACATAACCTAACAGACCTACACCTTAGTTCACAGATTCACTTTGTCTAAGGTGTATTTCTGGGATTTCACACAACCCAGGATTCAAATCATGAATACATAATGGGCTTGGATTTACATCATTATGAATGAAATGTGCTCTATTTGGAAGCAGCCGGCCCCCCTCCCCTTTTGACGCGTTGTGTGTGAGACTTTAAGTCATCAAACTCTGTAAATTATAAATTTTAAATTGTCATTGATCCCTTTACCCCTAGTCCTAAAGTGTATATTTATTTTCTTACTCTTCTTATATTTATTGTTTGTTTACTTGCACTGCTGTAACTGGAGCCTTGTCGTCTCGTCTCTCTATATACTGGACTGTATGTAGCGGAGATGACAATAAAGTTTACTTTGACTTCAGCGGCAAGCAGGCGCACCGAGGGCTCTCGCGCTCACTTTTCGCGTATTGAATTTCGAAAAAACACCAGCGCAAATTATAAGTCTGTATCATAATGTCTGGTGTTTTCGTGTTTGTTGGTTTGTTTTTATTTTGTTTTATTTTGCGAGTTGATTATTAGATGCTGCTCCAGCCAGCCAGAGAATCCCCCGCCGCCCCGCCCTCTCCTCCCTGTGCCGCAAGCAGCAGGCGCACCTCGCAAACGGAGGGCGCCCTTACTCCCAGCAAATGGGCGATAGAAAACCGATCGGTGCCTATGCCATTCCCAATATGCGCTGGCTGATGTTGGGGCAGCATGAGTACGAGCAGGTTTTTTTAATTTTTTTTTTTTGCCGATGCCCGTGATGCCGCCCCCCACCACGATGCCACCCCGGGCAACCGCCCGTGTCGCCCGTATCTAAAACCGCTAATAAAAATGACACCTGTATACTCCGACTCATTAAGGAGCTGCTTGACCAGTCTGAGGTGACCTAGCTCTTTTCTTGTTTTGTTATTTGTATTTGAAAATGTAATTAGTCTAGTCTGTTTTTTTTTTCTAAAATTTACATGCGATTAGACAATTTAAATTAAAGCGATAAAAATGTTACAAGAACCTGTCTTCCAATTACTCTTTTAATTAATGTTAATTAGTGTATTGTTGTTCTTGCTAACTGACAATTGCAACTATATATTTTAAAACTAAATTACGTGTTAGGGTCCCTGGGTCGTTGACCCATTGTTTTCTGTTAATGGAGTTTTAAGTCTTGTTTATTCATCATTGTGTTCTCTGTGTCTCTTATGTTTCCTAATTGAGTGTGTTTCCGATCAAGTTTATCACTATTTTAAGTTTAGGTTGTCTTAGTTGTTAATTGGTCCCATTCATGTCTTTGTCTCATCTCTGTGTCCTTCCCTCAGAGTCTCCTAGTTAAGTGAGTCTTGTCGTCATGTTTTTTCACCTAGTTGGATATTTGTCAAGTTTTGTCTCTGTGTGTGCCTCTCTTGTCCCTCGCGGTCTTGCCCTTTCTGTCCCTTGCTCGCTTGCCCTCTCTCCTCCCTTTGTTCCCTGGGTTTCATCAGTCTGTGTCTTAGTGTGTGTGTTTCCTGTACTTCCTGTTTTACTTTGATAATCTCCTGTCTGATGGGCATCATGTTCAGTTTTGCTTCCCCCTGTCTCATCTGTTAGATTATTGCCAGACGTGTTCCCCAGGTATTTCCTCTTTGCCCTGATTTTCTCTTTAGTGCCCGTGTCTGCCTCCATCCAATGTTGCGATCTCCTACTTGCTGTGCGTGTGACAGTACTCTACACCTGAGATATGAGTGAAGGACCCAAAATGCAGGCACTGGCTTGGATGCGATGAGTGAACTTTATTTACATGTGGTGAAAACACAGACAGAAACAGAGGTGGCGAGGGCAGAAACTAAGAAATAACCTAAACTGGGTAAACTAAGAAACAAGGAACCAGAACTAACAAACCTAAAATGCGAGGGGACTTAGAGCAGAGGTAAGACAAGGGATGACAAGCAGAAGAGAACACAGGGCTTAAATACACGCTGGAGCAATCAGGGAATGAGAGACAGGAGGGAAACACAGCTGGGAGAAATCTGAGCTGACGAGACAAGGGGAAGCAAAACCAGACACACCACACACAGGACAGGCACTATCAAAGTAAAATAGGAAATACAACAGCCACGCACAGACACAAGCTTAACACTAATACTTCAGACATGGCAACAGGGAGGGAACACAGAGACATGTGACCAAGGCAGGCACAGAGACACAGAACAGAAGGAGCTCAAAAATACAAAACAGAAACCAACCCCTAAGAAGAAGAAGAAGATCTTAACAAGAACTAACCTGAAACACAAGATAATAATAATCCAAACCAAACCCCTGAGGTCACAGACTCAGAACCATGACAGCACAATTATGTTTTTTTTTTTAGTACTGGTGGGTTAGCCTTCCCAGTTTGGTTTAGTTCTGTTATGTATTTATAAATCCAGCAATAAAGCTCTTATTCAAGTTCAGTCCTACCTGCTGCTATGCACTTTGGGTCCACAATTCTGGCTGCCACACAGCACTTCCTTAACGTCATATTAAATCAGTTTTTATTCTGTCCATATGCCACCTAAGATATACAGGATTCTGAACACATGAAGTTGATTGTTTGCATTCTTTGCTATAATGGAAGCTGAACCCGCCTGTCAAATTCTGAAATAGTGCTTATAGCTCCTCCAGCCAATGTTCACATGGCCAGTATGCTAGACAACAAAAATTGTTTTGATTGTAGGTCTATGTGGTGTTCGATTTCTGTTGAGACAGTTTCTCTACTGTTTTAGTGTCACTTTAAAGTTCCTGGGGCCTGTACAATGAAACAAGTTCAGTATACCCACTGCTTTCCATTGTCTGGATTCACTCACCCTAACATGAACAATCACAATAAATGGTGAAACAAAGCTGATCATCAACTACCAAGTTAACCTAGGTTTTCCCTTGTGCGTTCACATGAGAATTAGTACAGAGGTCTGTACTACAAAATACAATTTTGTCTTCTTCAGGTAACTTTGGGCTTAACCAAAGTTTGGTAATTAAACTGAAAGAGATCCAAATGTAGGAGATTCATAATGTTCACAAGTAAAAATAGATGTCACAATTTATATATTAAAAAAATTCTGCTTCACAGTACAGACCTTAGAAAGTAAAAAACAAACAAACAAACAAACAAAAAACTACAGCCCCAAAAAAGCACACAACAGAAGTTGTGTTATGCTAGAATCAGTCAATTACCAAGCCTGCCATCTTGATGAATGTCTTTGTTGCTTTTTTTGTTCTTCTGCGTTTCACCATCCACATGTATGAGCAACTCATTTCCATGTGTATCAGACTGGATACTCACTACTTTTCCATTGACATGTCAAAAAGCAGAAAAGCAAAGCAAAATATGAATATCACCTTACCAAAATTGAATTTCTTGGAACAAGTTATCATAACAAACCTAAAGAGTGTACTTCATTGCTCTTATGTTGTTTATTATTAATATCAATAACCATACTGATAACTTGGCTGTTACTATAAATAATAATAATAATGATGATGGATTGATATAGCGCTTTTCAAGGCACCCAAAGCGCTTTACAATGCCATTATTCATTCACGCACACACTCATACACTGGTGGAGGCAAGATACGGTTGTAGCCACAGCTGCCCTGGGGCAGACTGACAGAGGCGAGGCTGCCATATCGCGCCATCGGCACCTCTGGCCAACACCAGTAGGCGGTAGGGTAAAGTGTCTTGCCCAAGGACACAACAACCAGGACAGAAAGGCCGGGGATCGAACCGGCGCCCTTCCAGTTACAGGTGCGCTTCCCAACCCCCTGAGCCACGGTCAGGGGGTTGAGGAAATATTACATTTCTTGATCCTTTTTTCTTTGGTCTACAGTTTCTCAGCTGACTCAATAGGAGAACTCCTCAATAGGAGTTACATGCTGGTTAGGTTCTGGCATGTTGCCCTCATATTCTCAGATCAAACATAATTACTATCTCTGCTAGCTTCAGATATTTTTAAAATGTAATAATAACCTAAGACAACTATATATAATATAATATTTGTGATGGAACAGGCAAACTGTTAATATGTGAAGACTTTAACAAAAATAAAACTTGTCCAATAAATAATCACAAAGTAAGTAGGTAGTCTTTCTTTGTTTTGCCACTATAGCTCTGTTTGCAATTTAAGATCAAAGGCATGGGAAGCACAAAAGGAACACAGTATTCACTACTCTGTTTGTAACTGCAGGCAGATTAAGGTTAAAAGACTGTAGTAAACTTAAGCAGGATTCTCTGAGGGTTTCTACAAACAGAAAAATGAAATGTGGAGATAAGAATTAGTGAATAGGAAGACTAATTTTGTCATTTTAACTTGACATTGAGTTGACATTGTGAAACTAAATACTTTTTCTCTTCAACTCTCACAGGTCTTAACTGCCACTACACTGCCAGGATTCTTGCAACAGCTCAGCAATGTTACTAATGGGAATACTGTGGAAGTGGTTAACTCACCTAAAAATATTGATGCTGTTGTTCAGATCCTCAGCAATGTCGCCAAAAGAACAGAATTATTAAATATCTCAATTAATGAAAACTCAATGAGGGTATACATGCATGCTAGTTTAGTGATGTTACTGGGTTTTTTTTTTCCTTTCACTGTAGGATATCCTGATAACTGCAGGTGTTCTCACCACAGATCAGATTTGTTTCTGAACAAAGAAAGAGTCTCGTATGAAAGTATCTCGTATAACATCTCTGAAGCTGACCATGTCAGTTCATCATTATTGGAGTCTCTTGAAAAAATAACAAAACACCTTGCCAGTGTCAATGATTCTGGTATCGACACGCCTTTTATCATCTTGAACAGAACTATATACACAAACCCTATCATTGGTGATTTTAATTTTTCAGTGGAGATAGAAATACCAAAGGATGAGGGAAAAAATAAGTCAATCAGAGTGATGACGTTCGCCTCACTGAATAATGTACTCCCTGCAAGAGAAATAGACAATTCATCTGTTAGGGTCATCGGTGGCAGGGTTGTACTTGTTCAGTCCAGTGGCCAAATCAATAATATCTCTTTGACATTTGATATTTTAAATAATAAACTGAGAAACCCTAAATGTGTCTTCTGGAACTTCAGTCTCCTTGATGGTCTCGGAGGATGGGACGATGAGGGCTGTGAAGCAGTGTTAAATTCAAATGAAACTGGAACTGTCACGTGCAACTGCAACCACCTGACCTCATTCTCCATCCTCATGTCACCGAACAGTGAGAAGGAACTCTATTTGGACATTATAACCTACATTGGAGTTGGCATTTCCATGGGTTCCTTGGTCATATGTCTCATTATTGAAGGCCTCATATGGAGAAAAATAAGAAAGAATGAAACCTCTTACCTGCGTCATGTTTCCATTGTTAACATTGCTGCGTCACTCCTGATTGCAGATATTTGGTTTATAATTGGAGCGGCCATTTCAGATGCAAAAGACAAAAAAACCCCAGCATGCACTGCAGCTACCTTTTTTATCCATTTTTTCTACCTATCTCTGTTCTTCTGGATGTTGGCCTCAGCTCTGTTGCTGCTCTACCGTACAACTAATGTCTTTGGTGAGGGTTTGTCTAAAGCATCTATGCTGGGCATTGGATTCTTTCTAGGCTACGGAGCTCCTCTCATCATTGCAACAGTAACTATAGCTGCAACTGCACCTGACAACGAATACATTCGAGATAATGCAGTCTGCTGGCTCAACTGGGATGAGTCCAAAGCTCTACTGGCATTTGTGATTCCTGCACTTTCAATTGTGCTGATGAACCTCTTTATTTTGGTTGTGGTTTTGTATAAAATTATAAGGAGAAGGGTCGGAACAACTGCTGCACAAGCAGGCGAAAGGCATGTTATAAAAGTTATTGCCAAAAGTTTGGCTGTGCTCACACCGTTTTTTGGAATAACTTGGGAGCTGGAATCCTAGCTAATCCAACAGACAAAGGAATCCTTATTGCATTTGCATTCTTCAATTCGCTACAGGTATAAATTCAGTTTTTACCAGCCTGTATGATATAATAGTACTCAACCAATGCTTAATAGAGTTTAGATGGTGAGTTTTCTTTTTATCACTTTTGTTTAAAAAGCTGTTGTTGTCTGTTTCTTAACAGGGTTTCTTTATTTTGGTCTTTGGAACTTTGTTGGACAAAAAGGTATCTACAGGTCACTATTCAATTTGAAGTCAGGTTACTTAAAGAATAAAATAGACTCTAAAAAAGAATTCACCTCTCAAACTTTAAATACAGTTATTTATATGTACTCATATTCTACACAAGCATTGAAAAAGACATGATGGACATTTCCATAGGCGTAAAAAATGAATGGACTATATGAAAAAAAAATACTTCAGGTGACTTTTAATACAGTGTTCTAACTCTGAAGAATGATTTTTTTAGGTACGGTCAGAAATAGCAGCATTGTCACAAGTCTCCCGTAGCAGAAGTGGGACGAGGGTAAGAACAGTTTTCTCACTTAAATGTTTTACTTTTTTTTTTTCTTCTTTTTTGTGGATTTCATGGCTTGTTCGTTCATTTTCAAATACTGTTTGGGCATGGGTTTTTTTTAACCATTTTAGAGCACCAGTACTGGAAACTCATCAAGTGGATTTGGATTGTTGAGGAACTGGAGACGAGGAAGAGGTATACCAACAGTTAAGAAAATGTTCAAAACTGTAGTGTAAACTATTGTGTTATTAGGTGTGTTAGGAGCTTACATATCAGTCCAGCCCATGAGTCAAAATAATTACGCCATAATGAGCCCAGACTAGGAAGTTAACAAAGGCGGTTTCTGTGGTCAAACATCAACACATTAATGTCATTCACATTTTATTTTTTATTTTTTTTATTTGTTTGTTGCAGATCAGTGTTCTAATGTGTAAAACTACAGCCTTCTGTTGTGGTACGCATCTGCTGTTGTATTGTTCTGCCAGAGACTAACTCTGCTCTGTTGTTGTTGTTTTTTTAATTTTTTTTTATAGATGGCTACAACATGTCATCAAGTGCATCTAGTAATTCAAACTCTGCTAGCAACACATGATGTGTGCGGATCATTCAGACAACCAAGGATGCAAGTCAGGCTAATAGTTTTTTTTATATTTCTACAGCAGCGATAACAAGTTCATGTATAAATGTTAAAGCTATATCTTAAATATGATATTGAATCCAAGAAGAATAGGTTATGACTTTTAAGGCTGTAGTATTCATTCTATTGCAGTAATCAATGTTTTAAAGAATGTTAAGAGATTCTATTTAAGCTTTCTCAGAAATTATTTAATATGTAAATGTGTATTAGTCACCATAGTCTAATTCTAAATATCACTCAATTTGGTAGAAAGAAGTGTGTCTGTTGATATTATAGAAGGAAATGTACTTCTACTCATCCTCCCAAATCTCACCATCTTCCCATTTGATACTGTGTTAAGTACTTACAGCACACAATCATAAATAGGGCCTCAGGATTAATAATAAATAAATGAATAATTCATGCCAATTCAATATTCTCTGGAGTAGCTCTGTGTTGCACAAACTCACAGAAGAAAAGTTGGTGATGTACTTTAGCTAGACCTGAATTATTAAAAATTTTCATGGAGTTTTTTTTGTTTATTTTAATCATGTTTTGTGTTTTTATTAGCCCAATCACTGACTTATGGACTTCCACAGTTACTGTATTCTGGCTATGCAAGGATGTACGTTTTATGCAATTAATATATGCGGTTTGTTTTCATTTAGTTTCTTTTTGTTGTTTTGATTGCTTAAATTTTTAATAAGCCATGCAGCTACATTGTCTTTGCTGTTCCTAATTATGTCCTGAATCTGTTAAACAGCTATATCGGAATCACAATTAAAGCCTTTCAAAATCAATCTAACATAGTTCTGTCTAGTTCTGTTAACCTGGCACATTTCTTTGAAATATCCTAAAATCAAACAACAAAAAATGGACAAAAATGGGATGCCTCAGTCATATTCGTTTATTTTGGGTTCCTCCAATTCTCATGATAAGGCAGCAGCAGGGAGAATTTTATGGTTTGATCCAGCAGTTAAAGCTGTATCATGGCTGCCTCTGAACATATTTCAGGATGTCAGTGGGGCAATTTGAGTTCTTGTTAGCAGAGTTGGGACCAGATCTGAGCAGAGATGGACAATCCGATTACCTTTTTCAAGTAACGAGTAAAGGATTACTATTGCAAAAAAGTAATTAGATTACTGTTACTTTCCCATAAGCACGCTATGTTACTGCGTTACTAAACCGTGATTTTGTTTGTGAGAGTGTCTCATGACAATGACGTACAAGTGTACAACGTCTGTGGCAGCAACAGATGTCTGCAGATCAATAATATGGAGTGCGGGAGAGAGTATGACCATGCAGCGTTTAAAGCTTGGAAGTACTGACATTACTTTGAGTATGATTTAGTAAAAAGTGACAAAAACATTAGCGTCCGCTCTACCCTCTCAGTGGAAAGGAAACTTCTTAGTGTAAAAGTAAGACAACAAGAGGCCAATGGCCCAGTGGAAACTGCCAAATGGATGTAGAGTGGGGGTCTCAGTGCTTGTAATCCGTTAACTATGTTTTGTAAAGGAATTTGGGGTAGCTTGGAAAGGGGAGATGGCCCTCTTTATGACTGGCAGGAAGTCACATATACAGACACACACACTCACGTGCACACACACACATACAGGTACACACACACAGGCACTCACGTGCTCGCACATACATACACAAACACAGATTTTTGGGTTTACAACACACCATGTGGGTTTTACGATGGGGTCGCTTCTATAAAAATGGTGGAAACAAACAAAGAAGTGGAGATCTGCAGAGCGACACCGGCCCTGTACATCTCCCCTTCTGGAAGGTCCATGCGTAACTGAAGATGAATAAAGGTTTTATGAAATGACTACTGAGTCCGGTGCCGTCTCTGGGGGCCTGAGGAATTAAAAAGAACAGGGGTGAAACTGATTTACGTAACAGTTTTGGTGCTGAAAACCTGAGATTTGCTTGAGGCTCAGAGAGGATGGATTGGCAGAGCTGAGATCATGAAAATGAGGCGAACAGAGAGCTAGCTCACATGACTAAAAGGTAAGCACCACCTGTTTGTTTGAAGCGTGCATATTGGATAAAGTCTAAATTATCTGTTCGCTAAGTTGAGCGTATCGCAGTTTAAATTCACTCAGTAGAATAAAGAGGCAGTTAGAGTCCGTCCCAGTGTGACTAAAGCAAGAGACCTTTGTTAAGAATTTCAGGTTGATGTTTACCGTATCGTAAGAAAGTCGGGGTTAGAGGCCTCGTCACCAGTCAGTGTGGGTGTTCCGGGCTTGGCTGCCTCACTCGCTCTCGGATGCGAGGGCAAGACCCGTGGGACGGGAGGACTAGGTCAGTAACCTTAGGACTGGAACCCTTAAAATAACTAAGTCGGGGCTAGAGTCCCCGTTACGGACTCTGCATAAAGTCTGCATAAACGCAGGACCAGTTGCTTGGGCCAGTTAAATTCTGTGCTGGGTCGAACCAGAGTGTCTACTGCAGATAGAGGGCCGTGAAGAGTGTGTGGAATTGCCGTTAGAGTCGGCGTCTCGACAGAGGTTCGGGAGTAAATAGAAGCAATAAAGCAGTTGGAGTCTAAAGTGTGTGTCACGGTGAGTGAGATGAGCCGTGTGGAAAATAAAGGAGGATCCAAACGCAGGCACTTGTACAGGTGTGAGGGTGGTTTATTAAACACAAAATGAAATGGACAAATGGCGAATGGAGCAAAGACTAAACTAAACTGGGAACAAACTGACTACAGAACATGAACCTGAACATGAATGACAGCGGGCGGAAACAGATGACGGTTGACAGCAGGGAGACGCACAGAATGAAGCAGGGTGGATACACTGACGGACCAGCAACTACAAACACAGAAGACACAACTTAAATACACTCAGAGAAACACAGGGAGATTACACACAGGTGGGGGACACAGCTGGGAGTATTTAACGAGACGAGACAAGAGGTAAACCTGAACACACTCACATGAGACGCAGACCTTCACAATAAAACAGGAAACAAGAACACTACACAAAGACACAGACTCGACACTGAGAGACAGACAGAAAATGACACATGGAACTAAACCCACACAAAACATGAGAACACAAATCCTATGAACTAATCCCCAAACAAGAATAACTGAAACATAGAGTCATAATCATCATAATAAGAAAAGAATCCAAAATGCAAAAACACACCAAAACATAACAACTCAAAATACTGGGTCAAACTGACCCAGAACCGTGACAGTGTGTTTGTGGTGAGTGTGTTGGAAATCGCCGTTAGAGTCAGCGTCTCGACAGAAGGTCGGGAGTAAGTTAAAGGAACTAAGAGAGTTGATTTTTAAAATTGCGTTTTTTGTGGTGTGTGTGTCGGAAAATCGCCGTTAGAGTCGGCGTCTCGATAGAAGTTCGGGAGTAAGTTACAGGAACTAAGAGATTTGAGTTTAAGATTGTGTTTTTGTAGTGTGTGTGGAAATCATGCTGGGAAGCCGTGCCACTAATTGTTGTAAATTGTGAGTTTATTGGGGGGTTGAATTTGATTGTGTTTTGGGAAAAAGAGAAACCGCAGTTGGAGGCCATGATGTAGTTTGAGTAATTTGTGCCACGATCTGAACATCGTGAGCTCATAATACTGTTTTTGTTGAGGTCTAAAAGAGCGGACTGCATCCGCTCTGTGTGCTGATTAGGGCGTTGACCTGAATCAGCAGAGGAGGAAGTGTCTCGCAGTGAGTTGTGAAGGGGGCTGCGAGGAGCATGAGGTGTGTGAAAGCCAGCCTCGAGGGGCGGGCTCATAGGTGGAACGAAGGAGGAGCAAAATGGAGGGGTGTGTGTGTGTGTGTGTGTGTGTGTGTGTGTGCGCTCACTGATGACAAAATGAGAGACAGAACAGTGGATTGTTGCTGAAACAATAATAGCAAAGAAATAACAGTAATAAAATAGGAGAAGATGAACTAAAATAAATAAATAAATAAAATAAACAGTGGATTAGTGTTAAGGTAATGATAAATAAATTTAAAAAAATTAACTGTGAGATTTAAAGGTGACCAAGTATTTAAGGATGAATGGAGAATTCGATCGCAGATTGGATGAGAGTAGTTGGGGGAAAAAGGAAAATGAGGTTGGAGAGGTGAGTTAACAGGTTGATGTGCAGGTGTAAAACAATGGGGTAAAAGAGGAAAAATAAAATAAAAAAATAAAAAATAATGAAAACAAAGAAAAAAGTGTGGAAGTGTGAGAGGGAAATTGTCTGCAACTGGGGGGAGTGGTGATACTGCAGGTCACCCTCTAAACCTGATGGACGCAAAAGAAAACAGAATTCGAGTGTTGTGGATGAAAATAATTAATAACACTATACAAGAAGGTTTTGTGTTTTGCAGTCAAGAACAAATAAATATCTAATTTTCTGGGTTTCAAGACAGGAGAGTTCAAAACAAAATGAGTGGGGATGTGTTGCTTCAGGAGTGATGAGAATAATAGCAGTGACAGTGAATGATGAAAGTCTCTCATTCTGTCGATCGCAGGTGGGGAAACGGACCTGGGTCAATTCGCCACGGGCAGCAGTCGGAAGAAAATCATAGGTTAACATCATTAGAAACACCCAGCCCGAGTTTTGGCTGAATTTTTTTGCAGCTTCACTTCCTCATCCTGAAAAAGTAAGCTCCAAGGAAGCTAATCTCTCCTTGAAAACAAGGAGTGCAGTTCCAGAAGCACAGGCATGAACATCAGCAGTTGACAGCAGTCCAAGAGACAACAGCAGAGTCCTGAGCAGAGAGGTCGAGCAGTGCTGTGGGCAAATGGCATCAGAAAGAGAAAGCGAAAACCCATCATCTTGATTAGATGGATGGAGATGCATTTCCAGCAAGCTGCAACTTCATGGTGTGTGAAAGGACTTTTGAGAAGACTGTCGAAGTTTGACATTTGCCAGGTTTGGAGCAAGATGGCAATGAAAGAGACAGTGGGAGAATACACAGGACAAAGCTGAAAAGAAGAACTACCATTGGACTGCTGGGGGAGAGGAGACCAGAGTGGAAGAAGGAGCAGACACAGAGGAATGCTGTTGTTTTAGTGCTACACAATATGTTGTCGAGAACGGTCGCAAAGTGAGTGTCTCCAAAATTAAAATGGGCTCTGGAGAAAGTCACTTATTTGGGACAATCAGAAAGCGAGTCCCTGTCTAAAAGGATTCAGTGAGGTAATCCAGTTTAAATTCTTTTTTCTTTTGAAATGACGTCATATTGCTGGTAGTGAGAAACTTAATGTGACGAAAGGGTTTCCACTATCAGCAATGAATAATAAAAAAAATGGGGAACTGACTGGACTGACAAGACTTGACTGACTTAACACCAATAGGGCTTTGGAGTTGACGTCACGCCGCAATGTATTGTGGGAGTGCGGCACCATCTTCCGGGGCAACGAATCAAAACACACTGTGTTGGAACGACGACTACAAGAAAGATGCTTAAAAGCAGCTCAAAAGAGAATGGACTGTATAGAGACCGATTGCGTCCAGAGGCGAAGCGGCGGTACTTGCAGAAAATAGCGTGCACTGGAAACGTGGACCCGTATGAAATACGGCCATGGAGTAGAAACCCTGAAGACCTACCGCTATTGACGTAGCCTGACATATTTTCGTACCTTGTCTGTGGAGTCAGCGGGTATAAGTCGTCATTCAAACAAAGGTAAGTCAGCTCGAGTACTGCGAGTGAAATGTGTTTGATTTTCCCCCGAACATTCAAATTAGTGCAAGCATAAATTCATTCATGAGGGGGAAATTACAGTGAGAACATGTGGAGGCTCTGTTAGAGGGATAACATAGTGAGTTCAGTGCATTGATGTGACATTATCCTGAAGGATTTAGTTATTCTTCATGGTTAAAGAAATTGCAGTAATTTATTCATATTTATTATAAATAATTCTAATTATACATCTTGCTTCCATGTTTGTGTCCTGTGTCCCTAAAAATACATTTTATTTTAGTTTTATACATTGATAAATGACCTGCAGAATCTCCTTATCATATTAAGTGATTCATAATTGTCACTTTATGCTTGAAAGTGATTACATCCTTGCATTACATACTTTATGTTCATTTTCTGCAGGCAGGTTTCTGAGAGAGAACAGGCAGATTTAGAATATAACATGCAGTGTTCTATAGATGGATACATAAAAAAATGAAAAATTACATGTATGTAAGCCATGTGAAATACAGGGGCTGCAGAATCCCTTTTTGTTATCTAAGGCTATAGACTAAAATGAACCAGCATTGCAGCCATGGGTCATGGTGAGCATCACAGGGAAGGTTGAAGCCACCCACCCATGTCACTGCTCTTCTGTTTAATGTAGAAGCAACAGTGCAGATCCGTGGCACAAGGACTGTTACAGATGAACCTGCATACTGGGTTTTGCTAGGTAATATGACCAAGATACAGCCAGAGGTTGGCCATAAGATAGACTTCTCCTCTTCAGCTGCCCAAAAAAAGGCTCTTGATCAAAACATAAACAGACCATCCGTATTGAAAGGTAAAAGGAGCCGTCCTCAAAAAAGAAAAATCCCACCTGCTACTCTGGAGGAGTTGCTAGAACACAGTAAAGCTGTGGGTCGTGGGAATGACCCATAATGTTTTATCTAGGGGTCTAGATTTATGCCTGTAGTGCACTGCCATGTAAATAATTTGCATTTACTGAATATGTACTGACTGAGTACCACTGTTCAAAAGTTGAATAAAGAAACAAACTAATTTTTGCCTCTTTTTTATTTTTTTTTTAATTAAAACCACTTTGTAGAACATCACATCAGTTACAATGTAGAATCCATGTCATTTATAGTTTACAAATGACAAAATGTTTACACAAAATCATGACAGTGTTTACATGATATCACCCACTGCTAACACTACTTTATTTACTGTATCTTTTAAAAAATTACTGCTATTTATACAGCAAAAGACTTAAGACTATTTAACAGGAGCAAGTTTCATTTTTCCCTGTGTAGCGCCTCTACTCAGGACCAGTACACTTTCACTTCAAATAGAGACCCTAGACATCTTACTAGGTTCAGAAGGAGGTTTTGTTTTGGAGACTCACAAAAGGAGTTGGCTTGGAAGTGAATAACTGGGACTTTTATTGCCTCAGTACCATTCATAAACATGTACAACACAATAAACCAAACTGCACACTAATAGTGCATTTTAAAGGTGAATAGATGTAAAACAGAACAAAATAAAATAAAATAAAGACACTTAAATGGAAGACTTATACTGAATTGTATCAGAGCTCTTTTGAATGAATGAAACAGATTAAAGTGTTCCTCTTGTGAAGTTTGAATTGTCCAGTCTGAATTGTCCTTTAAAGTCGTTGAAAACCAAACAGGTGTACTGTAGGGGAATTGTCAGTGTGCAGACCCTATTATCCCGGTAGGAAAAGTAGTGCATAGGGCTTATCTGAAATCCAGGGTTGCTTGAATCAGTTTCTCAGGCAAATCCCACAATGCGATTGCATGGCTGGCCACACCATTTCACGATCATCCAGGATCTCATTTGGGCTTTTCTCGCCGTCAGTGGTTCTCTAGAATCCTTTCTGGTAGTTCAAAAAACCAACCTACACAAACAGTGCAGAACAATGAATTTCTTTCCCATCTTGTGTTCTTAACATGAGCTCATTAACTTCTTTTCCAAATGTATTAATAACAAATGGCATTCCCTTTAGCTTTACCAAGTTACAAGGGTTACAGTAACTTGTTTGTACCAGTATCAACTATTTTATCAAAATTATATCACAATAAAGAACATCAGCAGCTTAAACAGTAATGTAAACAGTCATTGCAATGAAGGTGACATTCATCCTTAAGGCTTACAACCAAATGTAACTTAATTCACAGTGCAAGTACTATTAAACTTGAAATATGCTCATATCTATTAAGACCTAACCATTCTAATATAAACAGAGCTAGTGCTTCTATCTGAATACCTCCCCGATTGGAATATGGCTTCGGGCGGTGGGGTGGCTAACAGCTATTAGCAGCTAGCATCGGCAGTAAAACATTGTTAGCTCAAAGCATTCAACACTTATAACACACTGTAAAGAACAACAAGAGAAGTAAAACAACACACCAGATTCTCATAGCTCCAGATTGGTTTTTGTTCAAAGGTTTCTGAGCTGAATCGGCTAGTGAAATACATTTTCTAACTTAACAGGTAGCTAACAAAAGCATGTGACTCACCGGGATTTCCCAAAACAAATAACTCCTTGGTCAGAGTTCGGGGCCTAATAAAAGAGTAGCTTATTAGCATTTATACATACAACAATCTGGTCTCATTAACCGGCTTGCAGCATTGCATACCAAGATATTTTTTTTCCATGCGCTCCGACACTACTTGACCGCCATCAGAGGGAAGATCTCACAGGTAATGCTTCCTGGGCACTAGACGCAAGGTCGTCAGAACACAAGACTGCATCACAGCACCCCCTTGTGACAATAACAGGCTATAGCCTTAGATAACAAAAAGGGTTTTACTACAGTGTGGTAGTAAAACCATGGGTTACACCTGGTTTTACTACCACACTGTTCACCAAAACGCAGCAAACCTTCACCATCTTCTCCAGAAGGGTCACCTCTACACCCTCACATGGAAGAAGTAATCTGATTGGCATGGTGGTATGTTTGAAGCAGGTCCCTTGTGTAGCGCTGGGACCCAGTCTGTCACGACCTGCTGATCAGCATCTCTGCACTCCTAGCCCCCCTTCTCTCCTCTTTTTCCTCTCTCTCCCCTTCTCTCCCCTGTTTTGCCGGGGCGGAACTCATGGCGGGTTCACGCCCTCGGTCCATGCCTTCCCAGATTGTGCACACCTGGGCCTCATCAGACCAGCTGGTATATCAGAAGGAGGAGATCAGCTGTTCAACGCTGGATTGTTGTGAAGGCTTCTGTCAGTACACACCCAGCTCAAGTTTCCCGTGCCTCTGTCTCAGAGACTTAACGTGTTCCTTTGTTCCTAGATTCCCCGGACCCGTTCCCGTGTTTCCCTGTGTGGAGTGTGGAAGGAGTGACAGGTCGCTAGCGGAGAGGAGAGAGGCTGTTTTGAGCACGTGTGTGATTTCCCCGTTTTCCCTGGAGCCCTGGACCCCTGCCCCTCACGTCTTGTATATAGCACTAACCCCGCACTGTCTGTACATACACTTGGTGAAGATCTGTAATAAACGATCTCTGAACGCTACCCAGGAGTCCTGCGAGTGGATCCTTTAAGCAACCCGTGACAGTAACAATCCAGCCATACTATGGATCCAGCGGACTCAGCTCAGCAACCCGCCCCCCCTCCAGAAGCCGTGTTGGAGCGACACGAGCAGATGCTACAACACATTAACCATCAGTTGCTCGCACTCACTGAGGCTCTCGCTCAGCACATACCTCTGCCAGGTCCCGCTATGCCCCCCCGTCTGCTCCCGCACAGCCGCCAGCCCCGGAACTCTCCACGCCACCAGCCTCCGCTTCCGCGGAGCCCCCGGAACGAGCTCTACCGTCACCGGAGCCATTCGCTGGTGAGTTCCACAAGTGTGCTGAGTTTCTAACACAGATTACGTTGTAGTTTAGGCAGCTGCGGCGAACATATGGAAGTGATGGAGCTAAGATAGCCTTTTTTGTTCAGTTTCTCCGCGGTCAAGCCTTAAACTGGGCTCAAGCAGTGTTACGAACCAACCCGGAGATTACTTATGCTGATTTTCTCTCTAAGTTTAAAAGTGTGTTTGAAAGGGGCACCGGAGCAGAGGCAGCGGGCCACCGTTTGCTGAATTTAAAACAAGGAAGACGGTGTATGGCGGACTTCTCTGTGGAGTTTTGGACACTGGCTGAGGAGACCGGATGGGGGCAGCCTGCGCTGATAAGTACCCTATTAAACAATGTTTGTGATGAACTCAAGGGCGAACTATTAATGAGGGAGCTGCCCAAGACCCTGTCAGAAGTAATCACCTTATGTGTTAAGGTAGATGAACATTTGAGGGCGCGTCGCCGCGCCAGCATGAGCAACCTATGCAGATCGGACGCTCCCAAATTTCCCCGGAGGAAAGAGCACAAAGATGGAGGTCCGGTGAGTGCTTTTACTGCGGCCGCCAGGGCCATCTCGCCAAGGTCTGTCCAGCATGGCCAAAAGGTCTCGCCCACCGGTAGAGAGGAGGATACGGGTGGGCGAGGTCTCCTTTTCACATTCTCCTCCACGCTTCATGCTAGCTGCTAAAGTGACTGTCCACTCTGCCTCTCACTCCCTTCAGGCGCTGATTGACTCCGGGGCGGAGCAGAACTTCATGGATGCTTCCCTGGCTCTCAAACTCAAGATTTACACACAAGCATTGCCCCACTCATTACAGGTCACCGCGTTAAATGGTCAGCGTCTCCCCGACATAACTCACATCACAGAACCTGTGTCCCTAACTCTGTCTGGGAATCACACTGAAATGTTACAGTTTTATGTCTTTCAAGCCCCTCTCACAGCCCTAGTGCTAGGATTTCCATGGTTACGCCAGCATAACCCCATACTCGACTGGAAGGAGGAGAGGGTTCTGGGGTGGGGGGAGGAGTGTCACATGACCTGTTTAAAAGCAGCTACTCCCGTAAAAGCATCTAACCCTCAACCACAGGAGCCCCCTGACCTTTCAGCCATCCCATCAGAGTATCATGATCTCAAGCAAGTATTTTGTAAGGACCGAGCGCGCGCTCTCTTCCTCCTCACCGCCCGTACGATTGCAGTATTGATTTGTTCCCAGGTGCACCTCTTCCCACTAGTCGCTTATACAGCCTCTCTCAACCCGAACGTGAATGCATGGAGAAGTACATTAATGAATCCTTGGCTAATGGACTGATTCGCCCCTCTTCATCCCCCGTGGCTGCCGGGTTCTTTTTTGTTACTAAGAAGGATGAAAGCCTTCGGCCATGTATTGATTTCCAGGGCCTCAATAACATTACCATTAAGAATAAATACCCTCTGCCACTCTTATCCTCCGCCTTTGAACTCCTGCAGGGGGCGACCATTTTCACTAAGCTTGATCTGCGAAATGCTTACCACTTAGTCAGGATAAGAGAGGGAGACGAGTGGAAAACAGCCTTCAACATGCACCTGGGCCATTTTGAATACTTGGTCATGCCGTTTGGACTAACTAATCCTCCCGCTGTGTTTCAGGGTCTAGTCAATGATGTTCTCCGAGATTTCATCAATCGTTTTGTTTGTGTGTACCTTGACGACATCCTCATCTTCTCCCCCTCTCTCTCTGATCATGTACGCCACGTCAGACTGGTCCTGCAATGTCTCCTGGAGAATCGCCTGTTTGTTAAAGGGGAGAAGTGCGAGTTTCATGTGAGTACTGTGTAGTTTTTGGGCTACATCATCGAACAGGGCGATCTAAGAACCGATCCAGCTAAGGTACAAGCAGTCTTGGACTGGCCCACTCCGCCTAACCATAAGCAGCTTCAAAGGTTCCTCGGTTTTGCCAACTTTTATTGGAGATTCATCCGTGACTACAGCAAAATTGCTCTGCCACTAACCCGTTTAACTTCCCCTAAGGTACCTTTCTGCTGGGATGATCAAGCTCAGGAGGCTTTCTCTCGGCTAAAGAAACGCTTCGCGTCGGCTCCCATCCTCCGACAACCGGATCTCAAGCGGCAGTTTATTGTAGAAGTGGACGCCTCGGATGTAGGAGTTGTTGCCGTTCTCTCCCAGCAACTAGAGGGTAAGCTCCACCCTTGTGCTTACTTCTCCCGTCGTCTCTCTCCTGCAGAGTAGAACTACGACATCGGGGACAGGGAGCTGCTGGCAATCAAACTCGCCCTGGAGGAGTGGCGCCACTGGCTAGAAGGCGCAACAGAACCCTTTGTAGTATGGACGGACCACAAGAACCTCGAATACATCCGGTCGGCTAAACGACTAAACGCCCGACAAGCCAGGTGGGCTCTGTTTTTTACCAGATTCTGCTTCACCATCACCTACAGGCCCGGTTCTCGGAACGTGAAACCCGATGCCCTGTCCCGCCAATTCACCTCCTCTGAGGATCCCACCCGTGAGGCTCCAATTCTCCCTCCCACATGTGTTATCGGAGCCCTGTCGTGGGAGATCGAGTCCGCCATACGGGAGGCCCAGCGGGCAGAACCGGATCCAGGGACTGGCCCCCCGGGATCGCTCTTTGTTCCCACATCTGTTCGCTCACGGGTGCTTCAATGGGCCCACGGGGGAAAACTCACCTGTCATCCGGGCATTCATCGCACCGTCACCTTCATCAAGCGGTTCGCCTGGTGGCCTACTCTGGCCAAGGACGTCCAAGAATTCATCGCCGCCTGCCCAACCTGTGCCCAAAATAAACCTGTCAACCAGCCCGCTGCCGGCCTACTTCATCCCTTACCTACGCCGAGCCGCCCCTGGTCCCACATTGCGGTTGACTTTGTCACTGGTCTTCCGCCGTCATCAGGTAACACAGTCATCCTCACCATTGTCGATCGTTTTTCTAAAGCTGCCCACTTTGTTGCTCTCCCCAAGCTCCCCACTGCCCTGGAGACCGCCCGGCTTCTGTCAAGTCATGTGTTTCGCCTCCACGGGATCCCCGCTGAAGTGGTCTCGGACCGGGGTCCACAGTTCACCTCGCGTGTTTGGAAGGAGTTCTGCACCTCCTTGGGGGCCCAGGTCAGTCTCTCGTCAGGTTTTCATCCACAGACCAACGGTCAAGCAGAACGGGCCAACCAAGAACTCAAAGCAGCTCTCCGTTGCTTGACATCCACTAATCAGACCACCTGGAGCGAGAAACTGACGTGGGTGGAGTACGCTCACAATTGCCTTACCTCGTCAGCCACAGGCGTCTCTCCGTTCGAGGCCTCCCTGGGGTACCAACCTCCCCTGTTCCCTGCTATCGAAGGTGAGCACTTTGTGCCCTCTGTTCAGCAGCACCTGCAGCGGTGTCGGCGCGCATGGCGGGCCACTAGAGCTGCCCTTCTTCGCACGGCAAACCGGAACAAATGGCAGGCAGACCGCCACAGGACCCCGGCTCCGGCCTACTCACCTGGACAGAAGGTTTGGCTCTCGACCCGGTATGTACCTCTCAGAACAGAATCGCAAAAGCTCTCCCCCACCTTCATAGGACCGTTCGAAGTGGACTCCGTTGTTAACCCTGTTTCTGTGCGTCTCAAGCTCCCCAGGACCATGCGTATCCACAATGTGTTTCATGTTTCACAACTCAAACCCCACTGTTCCAGTCCTCTGTGCCCTCCTTCCGGACCCCCTCCGCCTGCCCGGGTCATCGCTGGCCATCCGGCCTTCTCCGTGACTCGGATTATGGACATCAGGCGCCGGGGTCGTGGCCTGCAGTATCTTGTGGACTGGGAGGGCTATGGCATCGAGGAGCATTCCTGGATCCCGCGGGCGGCTCTGCTGGACCGGGCCATGGTTCGGCGGTTCCATGAGGCTCACCCTGAGAAGCCTGGGGGTCGCTGGGAGGCTCCCGTTGGGGGGGGGGGTGCTGTCACGACCTGCGGGATCGGCAAGGCGCTGATCAGCATCTCTCCACTCCTAGCCCCCCTTCTCTCCTCTTTTTCCTCTCTCTCTCCCCTTTTTTGCCGGGGCGGAACTCATGGCGGGTTCACGCCCTCGGTCCACGCCTTCCCGGATTGTGCACACCTGGGCCTCATCAGACCAGCTGGTATATCAGAAGGAGGAGATCAGCTGTTCAACGCTGGATTGTTGTGAAGGCTTCTGTCAGTACACACCCAGCTCAAGTTTCCCGTGCCTCTGTCTCAGAGACTTAACGTGTTCCTTTGTTCCTAGATTCCCCGGACCCGTTCCCGTGTTTCCCGGAGAGGAGAGAGGCTGTTTTGAGCGCGTGTGTGATTTCCCCGTTTTCCCTGGAGCCCTGGACCCCTGCCCCTCACGTCTTGTATATAGCACTAACCCCGCACTGTCTGTACATACACTTGGTGAAGATCTGTAATAAACGATCTCTGTTTGAACGCTACCCAGGAGTCCTGCGAGTGGATCCTTTAAGCAACCCGTGACACAGTCACGATGTGTTTCATCCATTTCATAGGCTGGTTTGCTTGCAATAATGCCAAATAATTAGCAACTCTATAAATAGAAGGTAGTTCTGCAAAATCACTCAGTAGGATGTTTGTTCTAATTTGCTATGACCTCAGAGTGCATCGCAATTAAAACTAATAGGCTATAAAGAGTGATATGAACATATTTAGAACTTACTGGAATGAAAATGTCTGGAGCACACTGTCAGGTTTATATTGTTGATTGTCATTTATGCTTAGAAATATTTAACCATATATACTTAGAGGAGTATAATCGATTGGGTAGTGATAGGATGTGTGATCCTTAGGAGTCTGCAAAGACTTTGTGTGCATTCCAGAGTGTTCTGGCATGTACACTCACATCTTAGAGTCATGGGAAGAGGTCGTATCTTCTCTTGCTGATATATGGTATAGCAAACACATTTATATCTGTTTTAGTATAAGTGCCTTTTGTTTAGCAGGATTAGGGAAGTCGTTTATGGGGTCACATCTTGACCACACACACACACACACACACACACACACGGTACTCTTTGTTCACATGTGTACCTATGTTAATGAGCCTATGTATATTCATGTAACCTCAATAAAAGCAGTGTTACGAGGGAGCAGACGAGAGCAACTGGGGTCAAGTGAAGGAACGGCGTTAGTCCAGTTCTCTCCCGTGCACGAGAAACATAAAGAACTTTACCTGCTTGGTGCTTTTTGCTGTGTAGTTGAATTGTCTTGAACGTTCCAGCGAATAGGTTTATGCTACAAACCTATCACACACCAACAGGTATTTGGAGATGGAAGAGAACTGGATATCAGCTCGTCTCACAGCTGCTATCCAGGCTAGACCCCTTCGTTTGGTAACATCCGATACACGAGCTGCCTCATGTTGCTTCCAGGTTGGGAAAGAATGAAAAGATAAACCATTTTCTTTTTACAGGAGCAGAAAGATGACAGCAACATCCTAGGTTGCACGAGCTTTGGGCCTTGCCAATTTAACCTTTTAAATGCCACATGTCAAGCAGAGTTTATCAAATTCTAATCTTCTGTCCTTTCAAGAAGTTGAAAATTAAAAATTTTCCATAAATTTTCACTTGATAGAATAATAGGTATTGTTACAGACCTTGTCTGTAACAATACCTATACACTGGCATGACTATTTAAATAATGATTTAATAATTAATTAAATAATTATAATATAATTAAGTGTCTACAGTAGTCATGATTTACTCCTTTCCTTGAAACTGTAAGCAGGGCAGTAACATTGGAGCACAACAATTTTTCTTAAAACCCTTTTTAGTTTAAGTCACAAAACTGGTAAAACTATTCTACAAAAGTCCTATTGTGTGTCACTAAGTCTCAGTTCTTGCGTACTGGAAGAGTATAAAAATAGTCTTTAAAGCCGCAGAGTACGGGAATCCCTTTATGTCTAATGCAAGTGCATTGTTTTCTTTTACAACCCAACCCTGTGTAAATATGTAAGCTATCCACCTACTAATTAAATTAAGGGGAAAAGGTGTGGCCAACCTAATTTCTTCTGGAATGTAGAGACAGATCTAAACATTTAATTACAAACCAAAGCTAAACATCAAATAGAATCTAGCAATATGTAGCCCTTAGCTCCACTAAGGTGGTTTTTCTTGTTCTAGATGATTCAAACAATTTTGGAAAGATTCTTTAAAATTATGAGACAAAACGAATGAATGAAAACGAATGAAAATAAGAAAATTGTAAAAATTGAAAAAACATATCACAAGCTGACAAAGTGATACAGACATTTTTGGATCCAATCCAAATTAGTGTTATAGAAACAGCTAAGGTCAGAGTACAGATTGAGATAAGGCAGAATTTTAGCACAATGAGGTTTAGCATAGTGATCTTTACTGGTTCTTTTAGCACCACTCACAACAGTTAATATGGAGTTAAGTGTGAAATATACCTAAAACGTAATAATTCCCAGCACTTTGTGATTACATAACTATGTCCAACGTGCTATGTGGTAGGGCAAGTTCACTGGCACCTGTCAGACAACTTGTTTGTCTTGACAAGGATAATCATCATTGTTTTCTACACAATCACCAAGTGAATCTGCACTATGGCCAAGAAACCTGACAGACAGGTGTGTAATCCACATAAAGTAATCCACAAACATACTTTTCTCATATCTGAGACTGTAGCCTGTATGTGAACGACTGCTGTAAATCTTATGCTCTCCTTACAAGAGGCTTTTCAGATGCCAGAAGACAACAAGAGGTAATCAAACCCATTTTGAATTGCTTTCTTAATCCATTATATATACCTTCAGACTAATTGTGGAGAAGTATACAAAAAAAAAAAAAAAAAAAAAAATTCTCTACTGTGATGTTCTTGTAAGTTTAATATAAAAAATAAAATAGGTTTAACTATTTTACATTTACCGCTGTTTACAAAACAAACACATTACCAACTGTGAGATTACTGAAAGCAAACAGCCATAAATTAAACATGTTGAATTTCTATTGTTTTGATAAATACTAGAAAACCATGTTCTTCTACTAACTTACAGAACTTTTACTTTCACTTTTAAAACAGTCAGTAGTGAATGCTTACATTCTTTGCCACTGCTCTTAGTCCAAAGGGTTTATGATCCATTATCATCTCTCATTTAATGCATTTTAACACTTATTCCAGACCTCTACTAAGAACATTTAATACCTCCCTCCAGAAGCGATTTATCATGAGCAAGTGTGAGCAGGTCTCTGAAAGCAGAAGCTTTGGCAGTTTGCTGGTCATCAATCTGGGAAAGGTTATAAGGCCATTTCCAGACAATCTGAAGTCCCTAATTCTACAGTGAGAAAGACATTTCACAAGTGGAAAATTTGTGGAAAACCAGCCCTCTCAGCAGTGGGCATACCAGCAAATTCACCCAAAGGTCAGCCAGTGCGTTCAGGGGCGGTCCTAGCCTGTTTGGTGCCCTAGGGGGAACACTCCCTCTATTTAAACAGATAAATATTTTATATAGTGAGAGAGATAGTATGCAAGTGCTTAACAAACAGTCATTATAATTCGTCATACATTGAGAATAGCAGACAAATCAACAATACACCTCCTCCAATTAATGGCTAATTAATATTGTGCTGAACACAGTCCAAAAGATTCAATAAGCCACATCAGTGTCTACTGTGTGTCTACTGTTTATTGTCATAGCCAAGTGGCTAACAAACGTAAACAGAAGTTTTCCCAATCCGTACTAATGAATGTTATATTGTTTCAGGATACATGTCATACATAATACCAGCCATTATCCAAAGACACATCTGCTTATTGACCTTTTCTTGTCCACCTTCCAATGTCTTCTGTTTTTGTGTTTGTTGTAGGGTAGTCAACGTTTATGCGTTAACGCCATCATCACAATTAACACGATTAAAATTTTTAACACAATCAACCCATCTGGGGCCCATTCTTCGTACCTCGCTAAGTAAGTTAGCCGGATTTGAATGTTGACGATTTCGCGTGATCTTGGATCGTTCGGTTCTCCGAAGCTCATCTGGGACTTGCTGTCATAGCAACAGATCCGTAAGCGTAAACCTGCTCGGGAGCAGGTTTACTTTATGTAAACAGGATTAGATCGCGGCCACTCAGGTATGTCCGCTGCAGTTATATGAAAGCAAGAGCGATATTTCGCCACTGTTTTACCATAAATAAATATTATCAATGTAACTAAAGATAATGCAGCATTTGATTCTTTTATTGATTTCATACAGATACATACAGGTCATTTCCGAAAAAAAGGGAAATGTACTATTAATCATTCTATTACATGTAGTAGATCATGTCAGATGTAATTCATATTTTAGAGTATAGTAAATTACTACGTGCAATCAAGATGAGAGACCACGACTATAAAAGCGAAGGTGGATTTGGGAAGTCTGTCGCAGCCATGTCCTGTCCGTTTGTACGCGAGCAAGGAAGGTGCAAGATTGATAAGGAGAGTTTACAGAATTTAGCGTATATTGCGGGATAGACAGGATCCTTTAGCTCAGCGCGACGGTGCTCTCTCTCTATATATACATACACACACACACACATAATACACATACACACACATAATACACATACACACACATAATACACATACACACATATACATATACACATATACATATACATACACACACACATATACATACACACATATACATACACACATATATACACACACACACACATATATATATACACATATACATATACACACACACACACACACACACACATTACACATATATATATATATTATGCAGTAAAATTAGAAATAGACTCCTCTTGTGCTTCTTAGTAGTGATGCGCGAATCATGAACGAATCGTTCAATACTCGAGAATCACTTTACTGACTCATGATTCACAAGCCCAACTGACTCACTGACTCATCCCTGTTGCTGTTAGAAGCAACATATCTAGCTTATAATTAAAATTGTGGAGAAAAACACAACATCCAGTATCTTAACAAAAACATTTCTGCTCTGAACTGGAAGAAAAAACCCTGAGTAGAAGCTCACATCAAGACAATAGCTCCTCGGTTCACAGTAGCATCGCTCTGCTAACATGCTAACAACACATTTGAGCTACTCACCCCCTCCTTTCCTGTACTGAATCGTAGGGTAAGCAAATCACTCAGGACTCGCTCACCCCCTCCCTCCTGTGCTGAATCATAGAGCGAACGAATCACTCACTCACTTCCTCCCTCCGGGATCGCTGCTTCTTCTTCTTCTTCTTCTTCTTCGGCAACCAATGTTAAGGTGCATTACCGCCCCCTGGCTCACAGCTCAGTGGACATTTAGATGAGAAAATATATATTTGACACATTTAAGGAAAATACTAATAAAATAAAAATAAACAAAATAAATGTTCCCTTTAGAAATTTGTTTGCTCTGTTTTGCTCTATAAAATAGTTGTTTTCTTTTAGAATCACTCATCTTAGCAGTAGGATTTACATGAAAAGAAAAAAAAAAAAAAAGAAATTAAGTTTGAGTGAAAATGTAAATTTTTTGCACTCTCTGGTCAACTGACTCAGTGAATCAAATGACTCAAAAAACCCGATTCACTTTGGTGAGTGACTCATTAAAACTCGATTCAGTAAAAAGAATCAAATTTACCATCACTAGTCTCAGCTACCATCACTCTGGCAGCAACGACCCTAGAGCCAGAGTGGGGGCGAGCTTGAACAAACCATTTTGCGAGGGGGGAGGGGTTATCTATACTTTTGTTGTTAAAATGTTCCGTCTCAACCAAGTACTGTATGCTTTTTATATTTTTAGTAGTGTGTCACACAAACAGCAAATATTGTCAAAAAAAAAAAAAAAAGTAAGAAATCTTTGGGGGTGCTTTGATTCATTTTTTTAGCCCAAAAATGGGCTAAAAATCACCCCTGGTGTACAGCAAATGTAGTGTCAAAGAATATCTTCTTTTATAACCACTTTGCTCCATCTTGTAGACTCATTCTGAAAAACATTTTGTTTTCTGAACAATGGCTCTGCAAAATATGCAAAACAAAAAGACACAAAGAGAACACACAAAAGCATCTGTGTCATAAGTTACAGTATGTGCTACATCTCAAACTGGTAAAGTCAGTTTTCAGTTTCTTAAATGGATATATAGCTCAAACAGAGCACTGAATGCACTCTATACAATGTGCCTCATTCACCCAAACACTTTGTATTCTGTGCTTTTCCTGTCTAACATTCACATTGATATGAATGCATAAAAGAGCAATTAGGAGGTCAGTATTTTGTCCAAGGCATACTTTGTCATGCAGACTCAAGCAGCCACAGTTTGATCTGCCAAACTTTCGATTAGTAGAAGATCTACGTCCTGAGCTATAGCCACCATGAATGCTTACCACATAATCTGGCATTCAGATTTAATTAGAAGCTTTCCTGTTCTCCAGTTATCAAAGAGCAGCTACAATATGATATTTAAAAATCAGCAACTAATTGTATATGACAATTGGACAATTAATAAAATCCCTTATTAATTATTATGAAAAAATATTGTTACACAACCCCTTTATAATTCTGCCATTTGTTTCCATTTATTCTTGAGTGCACAGCATGTGTTTTGATGCAGTAATTATGTTCAGATAAAATATGCAGACTTGATGTACATTCAGCATTAAATGAAACTATTCATGTATTCATTCACTGTTAAAAAACAAATCCTAAAAAAAACAATAATATTCCGGCAGCTGGGGCACCAAAATAATACCAGAAAATAACAGAAAATGACTTTCTCATAAAAATACGGTTATTTTCAGTAATGACAATACAGTTTGTTGCCCTAATTTTACAAGTGCTTTTAAACGTTAAATTAGGAACATTTTAATGTGATTAAACAATGAAATTACCTATAAACAAGGTCAATGAATGCAGCAATATGAATAATAATACTTAAATGTAGAGAAACATACAGTTAACAGTTGGTTTAAATAATAATAATAATAATAATGGATTGCATTTATATAGCGCTTTTCGAGACCCTCAAAGCGCTTTACAATTCCACTATTCATTCACTGTCACATTCACAGACTGGTGAAGACAAGCTACAGTTGTAGCCACAGCTGCCCTGGGGCAGACTGACAGAAGTGACGCTGCCATATCGCGGCAGCGATGGTAGGTGAAGTGTCTTGCCCAAGGACACAACGACCGAGACTGTCCGAGCCAGGGGTCGAATATATTTGATGTAAAAAAAAAAAAGTTTATAAGAATCATTTTATATATTTTTCCATAGTATTACATTTGAATTTAACAGTTCAATCTTTCAAATAACGGACAAATATTTATGAAATTATGATACATTTGTGAATGTATTTTAACAATCTAAATATGCATAAGAGAGATATTATACTCCTTATGTCAAACTGAGTGATTTGTGGCCCCCCAATAAAATATTCATGAGCTCAGGAAGTAAAGGAGGTAATAAAGTAATAAAAATATAATATTCATAAAAAATATGATATTCATCCAAAATATGCTAGTTCATAGCTCATTGCTTTTTCTTCCCCCAAAAACAACTAATTGATTATTAGAAAGTTTTTATATCAGATAGCATTCTTTTATTTTTAAGCCATTAAAAAAAGTTTTTACTTTTTTATGCTTAAAAAAAAACGCCATCTGCTGGTGGGTCAGTGCGGGTGTGCGCGCGTGCGCGCCCCCGCGCCTGTGTGTCTATGCGCGCACGTGCCTGTCTCCACACCGTGCTTGTGTTTCTGGGACCGCGCTTGTGTGTGTGAAAATGTGTTAAATCATAGTAAAACTGCTTAGTTAAACTTGTGCTTTTGTAACGTTCAGTATGGCCAGACATACATGCCTTGGGGGAAAACTTATTTCAATTTATATGCATTTGTTTAATCCGAACAAAGAAATTTAACCCTTGTATGGTGTTCGGGTCTGTGAGACCCGTTTTCAGTTTTTTTCAAAAGAAAAATTAAACAATTAATTATTTTTTCAACCTGAAATTCATTGGCTTTGGCTTATTTTCTGTGAAGAACATAAATCCGAACTAATTTTCAATGACCTCGTTGTATCATTAATCGCGAAAACGATCGACTGGTTACTGACAACTAAAAAGGTTGTTATTGGTAGATGTTAAGAACACTTACCGCTGAGGTGATACAATTTTATAGACGAGTTTAGGGGAGAAAACGCTTTGTTTTCCAACGCCATTCTACACGCAACAAGCATACAGCCACAGCAGGAGTCGAACCCGGAAGTATCCCTCCACAGCCGGTTTTCATAGTTGCGGCGACGTGGAAGGAGCCAATCAGGAGAGGGACCTCAAATCAGCTGGCATGAATCATGTGACAGGGTGTAGTTGATATGGGTTACAGGTTCCCCCCTCGATCTCATGTACGTCCCTGTACATGGTGGCTGGTTCCGGATGACAGGTTGCTCAGTGACAGTAAGTAGAAGGTCCTCTTCATCCTCCAGTGCATGAGTGAAGGCGGTGGTTAAGCCATGGACTAGTGCCTGAATACTCTTCGAGATGGGCTGACCAAATTTAGAGTACTGTAACCGGTCCGGTGGTTTCCTGGTCCGAGTTGATGTTCTCACAGGTTCTAGTTCAGAGCTGGAGGTGTCAGAGTTAGATGGTAGATCAGCAGCAGAGGCCATACTGGACTCAGTCGGCAATTCGACATTGGTAAGTTCAGCAGAGGACAGACTGTCCTCTGATTCCACAGGATCAGGAGCTTCCTCCTTGACAGGGGTTTCTGAGTCAGGGGTTTCGCTCTCTGCTGGCTCAAGAGGAGGCAACGGGAGCGTAGCAGGTTCACAGAATGGCATAGCAGATGGTAAAGTTTCAGTGGCTGGGATGGTGGATGAAGGTTCTGGCAGATTGCGGACAGTGGTGAATTGCAAAGGCTCTGAGACAGGACCATACCATTGATGCGGTATTATGTCATCCTCATCTTCTGACTGAGGTTGTGCACAGTCCTCATCAGAAAGGTTGAGTGACCGCTTCCTGGTTGGTTTTACAGTTGTTCGGTTTGTTTCAGTGGAATCTGGCAAGAATCCACATGGTAAGAGCAGATCTCTGCGTAGGGTACGAATCGGTTTGGATTTGTTCGCTGGTCGGAGAGTGTACACTGGAAGATTGTCTGCTCTTTTTACCACCACATAGATGTCTGGTTCCCATTTGTCTGCGATTTTGTGTTTGCCTCGGAGTTTCACATTACGTACCAGCACCCTGTCACCAACGTCCAGTTCAGAGGGGGTGATATGTACCAAAAATATATTGAATAAATGGGGGATAGGGGAAATGGACCAAAATAATCAATACAACACACAACATAAATAAATGCCCACGATCAAATAATTGTGTAATAAATAATAAATCAATTGCTGTGATTTCCTGTGCAAGAGTCCTTTTGTTAAGAGTCCTTGTTGGTCCTTTTCTTTTTTAAAGTTCACTTTTTAAGGAATTCCTCCTTAGGGTCCAGTTTCATACAATGGGGAAAAATATGTCCGTAATCCAAAGACGGCAAAGCGGGGGAAAAAAAACAAAGAATGGTCCTACCGGCTCGCCACTTCAATATGAAGAAGATCAATTTAAAGGGGGGGGAAAAAAAACCTGACCTGTAGGCCAGACTTTTTATCTGATTTAGTGCTCAGCTCAGATAAAATAATTATTGTGGGTGATTTTAACATCCATGTAGATGCTAAAAATGACAGCCTCAACATCGCATTTAATCTGTTATTAGACTCAATTGGCTTCTCTCAAAATGTAAAAGAACCCACCCACCACTTTAATCACACTCTAGATCTTGTTTTAACATATGGCATAGAAACTGGACATTTAACAGTGTTTCCTGAAAACCCTCTGCTGTCTGATCATTTCCTGATAACATTTACATTTACAATAATTGATTACACAGCAGTGGAGAGTAGACTTTATCAAAGTAGATGTCTTTCTGAAAGTGCTGTAACTAAGTTTAAGAATATAATCCACCCACTGTTATCATCTTCAATGCCCTGTACCAACATAGAGCAGAGCAGCTATCTGAACGCTACTCCAACAGAGGTCGATTATCTTGTTAATAATTTTACCTCCTCTCTACGTACGACTCTGGATACTGTAGCTCCTGTGAAAACTAAAGCCTCAAATCCGAAGTACCTGACTCCGTGGTATAATTCTCAAACACGTAGCCTAAAGCAGATAACTCGTAAGCTGGAGAGGAAATGGCGTGTCACAAATTTAGAGGATCATCATTTAGCCTGGAGAAATAGTTTGCTGCTTTATAAGAAAGCCCTCCGCAAAGCCAGAACATCTTACTATTCGTCACTGATTGAAGAAAATAAGAACAACCCCAGGTTTCTCTTCAGCACTGTAGCCAGGCTGACAAAAAGTCAGAGCTCTACTGAGCCAACAATCCCTTTAACGTTAACTAGTAATGACTTCATGAACTTCTTCACGAATAAAATTTTTATCATTAGAGAAAAAATTACCAATAATCATCCCACAGATGTAATATTATCTACAGCTACTTTTAGTACCATCGGTGTTAAGTTAGACTCTTTTTCTCCAATTGATCTTTCTGAGTTAACTTCAATAATTAATTCCTCCAAACCATCAACGTGTCTTTTAGACCCCATTCCTACAAAACTGCTCAAAGAAGTCCTGCCATTAATTAATTCTTCGATCTTAAATATGATCAACCTCTCTCTAATAATCGGCTATGTACCACAGGCCTTCAAGGTGGCTGTAGTTAAACCTTTACTTAAAAAGCCATCTCTAGACCCAGCTGTCTTAGCTAATTATAGGCCAATCTCCAACCTTCCTTTCATATCAAAAATCCTTGAAAGAGTAGTTGTCAAACAGCTAACAGATCATCTGCAGAGGAATGGCTTATTTGAAGAGTTTCAGTCAGGTTTCAGAGCTCATCACAGCACAGAAACAGCTTTAGTGAAGGTTACAAATGATCTTCTTATGGCCTCTGACAGTGGACTCATCTCTGTGCTTGTCCTGCTAGACCTCAGTGCTGCGTTTGATACTGTTGACCATAATATCCTATTAGAGCGATTAGAACATGCTGTAGGTATTACAGGTACTGCACTGCAGTGGTTTGTATCATATCTATCTAATAGACTCCAATTTGTTCAAGTAAATGGAGAGTCCTCTTCACACACTAAGGTTAAATATGGTGTTCCACAGGGTTCAGTGCTAGGACCAATTCTATTTACATTATACATGCTTCCCTTAGGCAGCATCATTAGAAGACATAGCATAAATTTTCACTGCTATGCAGATGACACGCAGCTCTATCTATCCATGAAGCCAGGTAACACACACCAATTAGTGAAACTGCAGGAATGTCTTAAAGACATAAAGACCTGGATGGCCGCTAACTTTCTGCTTCTTAATTCAGATAAAACTGAGGTTATTGTACTCGGCCCTGAAAATCTTAGAACTATGGTATCTAAGCAGATTCTTACTCTGGATGGCATTACCTCGGCCTCCAGTAACACTGTGAGGAACCTTGGAGTCATTTTTGACCAGGACATGTCCTTCAATGCACATATTAAACAAATATGTAAGACTGCTTTCTTCCATTTGCGCAACATCTCTAAAATTAGAAATATCCTGTCTCAGAGTGATGCTGAAAAACTAGTTCATGCATTTATTACTTCCAGGCTGGACTACTGTAATTCTTTATTATCAGGATGTCCTAAAAACTCACTGAAAAGCCTTCAGCTGATCCAAAATGCTGCAGCAAGGGTACTGACAGGGACTAGAAAGAGAGAGCATATTTCTCCTGTTTTGGCTTCCCTTCATTGGCTTCCTGTTAAATCCAGAATTGAATTCAAAATCCTGCTCCTCACATACAAAGTCTTAAATAATCAGGCCCCATCTTATCTTAATGACCTTGTAGTACCATATCACCCCATTAGAGCACTTCGCTCTCGCTCTGCAGGCTTACTTGTTGTTCCTAGAGTATTTAAAAGTAGAATGGGAGGCAGAGCCTTCAGTTTTCAGGCCCCTCTTCTGTGGAACCAGCTTCCAGTTCGGATTCGGGAGACAGACACTATCTCTACTTTCAAGATTAGGCTTAAAACTTTCCTTTTTGCTAAAGCATATAGTTAGGGCTGGACCAGGTGACCCTGAATCCTCCCTTAGTTATGCTGCAATAGAGTAGGCTGCCGGGGATTCCCATGATGCATTGAGTTTTTCCCTTCCACTCACCTTTCTCACTCACTATGTGTTAATAGACCTCTCTGCATCGAATCATATCTGTTATTAATCTCTGTCTCTCTTCCACAGCATGTCTTTATCCTGTTTTCCTTCTTCACCCCAACCGGTCGCAGCAGATGGCCGCCCCTCCCTGAGCCTGGTTCTGCCGGAGGTTTCTTCCTGTTAAAAGGGAGTTTTCCTTCCCACTGTCGCCAAAGTGCTTGCTCATAGGGGGTCATATGATTGTTGGGCTTTTCTCTGTATTTATTATTGTGCTATCTACTGTACAATATAAAGCGCCTTGAGGCGACTTTTGTTGTGATTTGGCGCTATATAAATAAAATTGAATTGAATTGAATTGAATTGAAAAATATCCATTAGTAAATCAAAATCAATTCAGTTTACCGGTAAACAAATACATTTTTCTGCAAGTCTATGTCACAATGCAAATCATCATCAATCACAAATGTACAACAGTTAAATTAGTAATCATCTTGGCTACGTAGCTTAATCTATATATTCCAGTAGCGTTCGCTACAAACAAATACAAAAATAACAATAAAGGAAAACAACTGTCTAACAGACAGCATAGCCGAATTCAAGGCAACACATAACAATAATCATTTAATTGCACTTTGTTTCAAAGTAAGCCCATTAAGGTGCTTAGGTAAATAAAAGTGTTCAAAAACAGCGGTTTTTGAACCGGAGTTCTGCTCGCGGTGGGAACGCCGCCGAACAAAGTCATTTTTTAATCGCGAAAACGATCGACTGGTTACTGACAACTAAAAAGATTGTTATTGGTAGATGTTAAGAACACTTACCGCTGAGGTGATACAATTTTATAGACGAGTTTAGAGGAGAAAACGCTTTGTTTTCCAACGCCGTTCTACACGGAACAAGCATACAGCCACAGCAGGAGTCGAACCCGGAAGTATCCCTCCCCAGCACAGCCGGTTTTCATAGTTGCCGCGATGTGGAAGGAGCCAATCAGGAGAGGGACCTCAAATCAGCTGGCATGAATCATGTGACAGGGTGTAGTTGATATGGGTTACATCATACTGTACCTCCCCCCACGCATTTACATTACATACAAGGTGTTCGGGTCCACTGGACCCAGGTCTAATAAGATAAGATAAGATAAGATAAGATAACCTTTATTAGTCCTACACGTGGGAAATTTGTTTTGTCACAGCAGGAAGTGGACAGTGCAAAAGTTATGAAGCAAAAATTAGAATAAAATAAAATAAGAATAAATACAGTACACAACTGTACAGAATAGAATAAAATAAAATACTATATACAGTAGAGTAAAATAGAATAAAATATACAATAAGATAAAAATAGAATACAAATGCTATATACAACTGAGTAAAAATACAACGATGCCAGAAAAGATTATTGCACATTAGTGTTATTGCACATGTGTGGATGTGTGTGTTTGATCAGCTGCAAAAGTCTTTATTGTGGAGTCTTACAGCAGTGGGGAGGAAAGACCTGCAAAATCTCTCCGTCCCACACCGTGGGTGCCGCAGTCTCCCACTGAAGGAGCTGCTCAGTGCTGTCACAGTCTCATGCATGGGGTGGGAGATGTTGTCCAACAGGGATGACAGCTTAGCCGCCATTCTCCTGTCACTCACCACCTCCACTGGGTCCAGAGGGCATCCTAGAACAGAGCTGGCCCTTCGGATCAGCCTGTTCAGTCTCTTCCTGTCCCCAGCAGAGATGTTGCCGCCCCAGCAGACCACACCATAAAAGATGGCTGAGGCCACCACAGAGTCATAGAAGGTCTTCAGGAGTGGGCCCTCTACTCCAAACGACCTGAGTCTCCGCAGCAGGTACAGTCTGCTCTGCCCTTTCCTGTAGAGGGCGTCTGAATTATGAGTCCAGTCCAGTTTGCTGTTCAGATGAACACCAAGGTACCTGTAGCTGTCCACAGCCTCAATGTCCATACCTTGGATGTTCAGTGGTTGCAGTGGAGGATGTTTGTGCCTGCGGAAGTCTGCCACCAGCTCCTTGGTTTTACTGGCATTGATCTGGAGGTAGTTCAGCTGGCACCAGTCCACAAAGTCCTGAGTCAGTCCTCTGTACTCCTTGTCGTCCCCATCAGTGATGAGGCCGACTATTGCAGAGTCATCAGAGAACTTCTGCAGGAAGCACTGGGTGGAGTTGTGGGAGAAGTCTGCAGTGTAGATGGTGAAGAGGAACAGAGCCAGAACCGTTCCCTGTGGGGCCCCCGTACTGCAGACGACCCTGTCCGACACACAGCCCTGAGTCCTCACATACTGTGGTCGGTCGGTGAGGTAGTCCAAAATCCAGGTAGTGAGGTGATGGTCCACTCCAGAGTTCTCCAGCTTGTCCTTCAGAACCGAGGGAAGAATGGTGTTGAAGGCACTGGAGAAATCAAAGAACATGATTCTCACAGTGCTCCCAGCGGTCTCCAGGTGAGCGAGGGAACGATGTAGGAGGTGAATGATGGCATCATCATAATAAAAATGTTGAAAGTGTAGATCCTGTGTTCCCATACTCTGTCTTCCTTCTTTCTGGTGCTGCTGATAGTGTTTTCTTCCCTGCCTGCTCCCGCACAAAGTTGCAACATTGTTGAAAATTCAACTATCAACACCTTCTTACACCTCTTACATTCCCGCAGATTTTACCCTCTTTCTTGAGGGATCCAAATTTTATTTTCTCACACCCTGTCCCACCTGCAAATTAGGGGCATAATACTATAAATAAGACATTGCCAGTGTGGTTCTTTATCACAACTGATCAAGATGGCAAAAGATTATCTGCTGCGAGGGCCTTCCAATTGATTTTGGAAGAGAGAGGAGCTTTGGATGATGATGTTGACAAAGAGGTTTCAGAATATTTCACATTTCTGAAAATTCAGATTCTGACAGTGACTTTGAAGAAGAGGATGAGGTTGAGCACCATTTAGTAACAAAACGAAGATGAGTACCCCATCAGCAGCCAGCTCCAGGACCAGAACAAGCCGACCAGACAGCAGGTGAAGAAATATGGATGCCAATAAATGGTGAAATTGAATGGTCTTCTTACCCAAGAAATGAGCCACCCTGCAGAGCTGTTACTGTGATAAGCCAGGGCCACCATGGCTGACAGTTACTCATGTGCAGGACATCAAGTCTTCATTTGAGCTTTTCATCCCAGATTCCATCCAGAAAATTATTCTGGATTGCAGTAATCTAGAAGGAAGGTGTGTTTTGGGAGAGAGGTGGAAGGAGATGGACCAAATTGATCTAAGAACCCCAAAGGCCTACTTTGCAGGAGTTTTCAGGTCCAAAGGGGAATCCACAGAATCCCTGTGGAATGCAGAAACCGGCAAGAACCTTTCCGTGCATCAATGTCTCTGGAAAACTTCCACAAAATTTCCAGGATTATCCGTTTTGATAACCGAGACGACAGACCAGCTTGACGGCAGAGAGACAAGCTAGCTGCCATCAGGACAGTGTGGGATAAGTGGCTGCACCACCTCCCCTTGTTTTACAACCCTGGGCCTAATGTCACCATTGATGAGCAGCTGATCCCATTTAGTTGTGAAACATATTGCTTCACGTGTAAATGTGTTGTGTCTTTCCACTAACTCCACTTGATTATAACTGATTTATTTTTTTATAATATTTTATAGAAAAAATAAAAAAAACGAGAAGCACATTAATTCATAAATGTGATCTAACAAAGGTAAAGGGAAAAAATTAACCATGTTTGCTGTTCATATGGCTTGTAATTGTGATGAAGTAAACATCTGTTGAATAATTTAACATAAAATTGTTTGATAGTGTTAATTTGGAAAGCCAAAACTCTAGCGGGTCCACCAGACCCATGAACACACCCCGAGCATAAACGCACCGCGGCTCCCAGCAAAAAGAACTTCCTGAAAAAAACTCTTTTCTCCAAAACCCTAGAATAACTTGTTAGGGACCCCTCTATTCCCAAAACCTTATATTCGATAACAGGGGAAAACACCTGAAAAAATCCTTAGTGTTTTTTCTCAAATTCAGCGATCCTTAGGCACATGACCGGCCAATCCTCCTGAAAAAAACCCCTCCGTATTTCTATCCAAAAAACACGCTCAACAAAAAACCCTAGAATAACTTGTAGGGTTTTACCATGGGTAAAACTGTTGTGAGGAGTGGTAAAAGAAAACCGCCTTTTTGAGTCATTAACTTTTTCTTCTTCCTGACTCCATCCCGTCTGCATGCCATCTGTCTGATCTTCTCTTTGTATCGTTTCAACTTGTTATGCTGGCATTGTGTGATTGGAATATTTCCTTTTAAGAGATTCATACAAATCTCGCAAATAGCCTGAATTAAATCAGGTGAGCATGCTTCTAAAATAACCTTACGAATTTTAGGGGAGCTTGTGGTTAGTGTTTTTAGCAAAGCAAAGTTTCTTCTCAGTCTTACAGACATTGTTTCTCTTATTTCTTCCTGGGTAAGAAAACACACAGCTGTTCTGAGGGTAGTATCCCGGTTCTCAGTCTTAGTTGCTCTGGACAGGTAGGGGTTAAATCTATCAATAAATATCCGTGTGGCTGTCTCGTTGCTTCTTCAAAACTATCCAAGAAGTATTGCAAACGTCCTCGACATATTTGTCTAGCTAGTGTATTAACTTGTAATTTATCACGGGGGTTTTTAAATAACACCATATAAGTACTGTTGAGACTGATCGTTCTGCTGTGTTTACCTTGTAAAAACACGTTTTGTGTCAGCATCATCACACTCATATTTTTATGGTGTCTGTATTGAGTGAAAATCTGGACCACTTCTGGATGATTAGCTGCTTGAAAAATAGCATCATCCAGTACAATGAGATGACTTTGGTGTGAGGGAAACGAGCTCTCATCTTCAAAAGATTCAGGGAGACCTTCAATGAATTTAATGCTTTTATTTTTCTCTTGAAGCTCAGAATACAGAGGCTGAAAGGATGTATAAACCCACACCCCCCGCAGCGCTCTCTCCTCGTTACTATGGTTACAAGCTCCCTCTTGGTTGTTCATTTCAGCACAAATGCGACAGAGGGTAAAGAGAAGCTTTCCTGACTTTGTTTTATAAGGTAAAACGGGGAAATAGAGTGCTCTGGGTGGGTATACAACCGCTTTGATAAACCCAAAGTAGTTTTTAGGGTCCTGAAAATTTCGAAAGATTATTTGAGGATGACCTAAGGGGTAACTACAGGTGCTATTTACAAATGGATACAGCGAGGTAACATCCACATAACCGATTTTCTCACCAGGCCCAGCACTACAACGCATCTGTGCTGGGCTTGTACGGCCTCCAAAGAGGGCATGGCGAGGGTTCAAAGGCTCTGGTGGATCGTAACGTTTGAGAAAGTTGATTACACCCTCATCACTACGTTTTAACTCGGTCCACTCATGCTCCCAGATTGTAACAAGACACACATTATGCTCAGCTCTCAATCTAGCGAGTCTGTCTTGAGTCGCGTTGTTTATGTCTGCATAAGAGGCACCTAACAAGGGATTAACATCGGACTGATTTGAAAAACACTTAACACAACCATGGAAGTAGCAGCCCAAAAATTCCCACACATATGTTTTATCTTTAATTTCGGCATATCCATCTATATAATAACTACCGAGCTGTTTTTCTCCTTGATTGAGGGCATGTCTGATAAAAACACCTTGTGTGTACGAGAGATATTCGAGCCATTGAATTGAGGATGAGGAAAATGATTTGACCTGATTACAGTAATTTAGAGGGCACGGTAATGCTAAAGAATTCGCTGGCATGAAGTTTCTTAAATAAGTTTTCAGGCACGCGTTTGCAAGCGTGTTGCGGCTGAAAGGATCTACACCTGTCTCTTCAATAAACCCGTTTCTAAACCATGTGCAACCCCGACCTAGAATTTCAACATCGTTTTCACAGTATAACAGGGCCTCTTTCATGAAATTGAAGGTAGCGGAGCTGACTGAATGATACCATTTGTAAAAATCATGCCGGCCTTGTGTTGTCATCCGCTCGAGACTATATGCGGAAAGGGGAGGGTAGGGGCCAACATATTTTAGAGTTTCTCTCGAGCTGAAAGAATGAGGAAAAAAACCTTTAATGCTGTCTGAAAACCCCATTGCTTTGGGTATAGCTGACAGTGGCATAGGGAGAAAGCAGCTGGAGTCCATGTATCGTTGATTAAAGTCTGGGTCTGTAAAGCTGATCACTTTCGAGCCTTGCGTGATTAAGTTTGGTTTTAAACCTTCTTTAGCCATAGCACGTAAAATAAGGTATGCATCATAGCCCTTTGCATTATGCGCTATAAAGTTGCAACCCCTAAACAGAGGACGTCTAAAATGTGCGAGAAACTTTTCAGCACAATCCTCACCGTGACAGCTCCAAGATTTACCATCTGATGTTTTTGTACACACCAGAAAAGGAGTGTGCTCACCGTGATCGTTTACGAACGTTTCAAAATCATAAAAAATCAAAAACTTGTTGTTATGTTTTGTTTCGCGTTCTAAAACCTGCATGTAGCACTCGTGCATTTGCTGATCAGTCGAGATTTTCTTGCAACAGATTGGGCATTTACTCTTTTGGCATTTGTGAGGTTTTTCGTTTGCTGCTAAATAATAAAGCCGCCAACACTTGGCACATTTTTTATAGAGTTCGCAGTTGCTGTTGGATCTTTCACGCCTCTCAACGACTTCTCTATGGCTCTCGAAACAATACGGAGATCTGCAGGTGCGATTACAATCGGTATATACAATAGGCGAGAGGAAATGCTCGTTGCAGTCAGGCTGCATACAGACTGAGCAGCGAGCAGGACAGAAGTGGGATAACACATGGTTAAACCCTGTGTAACAATGATTACAGACATAGGGTGTGCCTATAAATCCTTTTAGATTTTTGATAGCGTAGTAATGATTCTCAAATAAAAATAAACACAGGGTTTTTTCGCTACTTGATGTACTAGTTTGAAATTTACAAAGGTTGCGATCATGCTCGTTACGGCAAAATACTATAATTTTATATCCGAGTAACCTTTCAAATGTAATTATTTGATTAAATCCCACAGGCGTTTGATCATTTAGACCAGCTTTTTGTTGAATTTCTCTAGCGAAAGCCTCTGCTTGTTGATCGTTAAAATCGGGGTGCAGAAGGTGGGCAAGACTTATAGCAAAACATAACTTATTCGCTGGGTTATGGACCACGTATAAAAAACGTCTTTTCTTTTTCACAATTTCGCTGTTGAGTATGTGTCTAAGCATTCTCTTTCCACTACCGGTTGGGGGTCTAACGATCTGAGCTACTAGCTCAAGCGAGCCGTCGCACATTAATGACCAGTTTGACTGTACGGCTCTCAAGAATAAATTTTCAAATTCACTCAAATCACGATTGTCCCATATAAAGGCTGAAACATTATTCTGCAACTGAGGCCCTATCAACTCTATCTGTACAACAGCGCCTGGACCTGCATGCGAGAAGACCCTGTCTGATATTTCATGGGCACTGCCCATTACGCCTTGATAATAATGTGCATAATCAGGTATATCGTTTGGAGAAGGGAAATTCAAAATTTCTCTAATTTCAACGTTATTAAATTTATTTCTAACAATTAAAGAGGGTTGTGGTGAATTACCGCAACTCTGGTCTGGATTACCCCCTTGTTGAAAGGAGTGATCGTGATCATTGTTTACTGGGTTAACTGGGTCGTTAGCAGAGACAATGTCTGAGGAAGAGCTGAGTGATTGTTGATTAGACTCATTGAAACAGCTTAACAACTATAGGGGTGGGCTGTGGTTGAGCAGGTGGTTAGCAGAAACAATGTCTGGGGAAGAGCTGAGTGATTGTTGGCTATTAAATCATTGAAACGATTTTCATTTAACCTGTTTATTTGACTCAATAACTCTGGCGGTATTTGAACCTCATCCTGTATTTGCGCTAAGGATTCTAAAGCACAATTAAGAGCTGCGAAAGGGTCAGAAATGTTTTGTGTCAGACTCCTTTGAGAATGAGCCGGTTCTGACTCTGTTTGGGCCTCAACATGCTCCACTCCTAAATTCTGAGTGTTGTTTTGCGGGGCACTTTCACTAGGGGCTAGTTGTGCAAGAGCTAAATCAAGCATTTCTAAAGGATCATTATTATTATTGATCACATCAGGTTGTTCATGATTTTGCGGAGGTGTACTCTGTGAATGATGAGTATTTTCATTTAACCTAGCTAACGCTATTTCTAAAGCAAGAAATGGGTCTGTAATATCTTGTTCCTGGTTATCCATTTTTATTGTATAACAAGAATATATTAAAAAACACACACACACAGTTTGTTTGAAAAAGCAAAATGAAAAAAAAAACCTTTTTATATGATGAGCTGAACTAATTCAGCGACCAGATATACTGCTCGAAGAGCAATAGAGGCGAGCTGGTTTCGTATGCGTTTCTGCCTTGTGCTCCTTGTCCTACCGGTCCTCCTGTTCCTCCTGTTCCTCCTGTTCCTCCTTCTGAGATGCCCTAAGAATTTGAGGGTAAGATACAAAACAGTTAGTGACGTTAAATAGAAAGGGGATAGTTTTTTTGTTTTTTTTTTATAAAATGAGAAAAAAAAGCGAGAGAGATTGACTCTCAGATCTCAGATTGGATCTCAGAGGCAGGCGCGGTGCATCTCGTGTGCCTGATGGAGGAGAAGCGCTGCTCCAATGGGCAGGAGCACGGGGACCGAGCACGGAGAACAAATCTTGCCTCTCCCGGGCGGAGAGACGAAGGTTTTTCCCCGAGGGTCGCGGGAGAGAAGAAGCTCTGGTGGGGATGGATGAAGCGGGGCGACCCAGCATAGAAAGCAACTCCTGTCTGTCGTGGGTCGAGAGACGAATGTTCTTTCCTGTAGCTCGCTCGATCACTGGTGGTGGTGAAGAACTAGGCGAACTCCGAAAAACATAGTTGTCCAAATCCGATATGTCTAAAAAGTTTGATAAAATGAAAAAGAGGGTAAATGTTTTGTTTTTTCTTGTACAATTAGCTGTTAAGAGGGAGAACAAGAATGAAACAAACCTACCAATTCAATCGAGAGAATCAAAAAGAGAAGAGTTGAGCACGCTTATTTCAGAGTCTAAAAAGAAATAACAACGAGTATTTAAAAAACAGTAAAAACAGTAAAATATAAGCATTATATGAACAAGAGTAAGAAAAATGAGGTACCGGATGATGCCATGATCACTGCTATAGTTTAGTGTACTAAAGCACTTTTTAGCTCTGAGTGTTAGAGGTGAGCTTATATATATATTTTTAAAGTGTATTCCTGGTGTTAGAAAACCTATTTTTGCATGGTTATGAAGATGAAAAGCTTTTTGAGAGAAAATGGTTAAAAAAGGAAAGTGCGAAAATGTAGTTAGAAAGCAAGAGTAACACTTACCGATTGATATGCACATAAGGAAAGAGGCGCCAGCTGTTGTTGAAGCGGTCTAGAGAAAGGGGTCTTATTGCGAACTCATAAGCAGTCTGAGTGGTGCCAGTTGTCCATGCTTCCGAAGTCAGATGGCTTGTGAGAGACCGAAGCCAGTCTTAACCTCGGTGGGGGATCATAAAAATCCGAGCTGGGTGCGATTGGCTAACCGGGGTGCGAGGGGAGCCGCCCCTTTGTTATGTGATTGGCAGCGGGGTGAAGTTAGGCGGAGTTGGTCTCCGGCGCAAATTTTCAAACTAGGTAAGCAGCATTCGGGAGCTGAGCCGGGGGAGCGAACAAGAAGGAAAAATTGTGCGCTGGCAGCGGGTCGAGTGATAGCGAAAGGAGAACTTAGACTCTGCGCTGAATTTGAGACGGAGCTAGTAGAGGGCTGTTTTGAAGAAAAAAGACTAAGGATTTTTTCAGGATTTCCCCTGTTTTCGAATATAAGGCTTTGGGTATAGAGGGTTCCCTACAAGTTATTCTAGGGTTTTTTGTTGCGCGTGTTTTTTGGATAGAAATACGGAGGGGTTTTTTTCAGGAGGATTGGCCGGTTATGTGCCTAAGGATCACTGAATTTGAGAAAAAACACTAAGGATTTTTTCAGGTGTTTTCCCCTGTTATCGAATATAAGGTTTTGGGAATAGAGGGGTCCCTAACAAGTTATTCTAGGGTTTTGGAGAAAAGAGTTTTTTTCAGGAAGTTTTTTTTGCTGGGAGCCGCGGTGCGTTTATGCTCGGGGTGTGTTCATGCGTCTGGTGGACCCACTAGAGTTTTGGCTTTCCAAATTAACACTATCAAACAATTTTATGTTAAATTACTCAACAGATGTTTACTTCATCCCAATTACAAGCCATATGAACAGCAAACATGGTTAATTTTTTCCCTTTACCTTTGTTAGATCACATTTATGAATTAATGTGCTTCTCGTTTTTTTTTTTTTTTTTAAATGTTATAAAAAAATAAATCAGTTATAATCAAGTGGAGTTAGTGGAAAGACGCAACACATTTACACGTGAAGCAATATGTTTCACAACTAAATGGGATCAGCTGCTCATCAATGGTGACATTAGGCCCAGGGTTGTAAAACAAGGGGAGGTGGTGCAGCCACTTATCCCACACTGTCCTGATGGCAGCTAGCTTGTCTCTCTTCTGTCAAGCTGGTCTGTCGTCTCGGTTATCAAAACGGATAATCCTGGAAATTTTGTGGAAGTTTTCCAGAGACATTGATGCACGGAAAGGTTCTTGCCGGTTTCTGCATTCCACAGGGATTCTGTGGATTCCCCTTTGGACCTGAAAACTCCTGCAAAGTAGGCCTTTGGGGTTCTTAGATCAATTTGGTCCATCTCCTTCCACCTCTCTCCCAAAACACACCTTCCTTCTAGATTACTGCAATCCAGAATAATTTTCTGGATGGAATCTGGGATGAAAAGCTCAAATGAAGACTTGATGTCCTGCACATGAGTAACTGTCAGCCATGGTGGCCCTGGCTTATCACAGTAACAGCTCTGCAGGGTGGCTCATTTCTTGGGTAAGAAGACCATTCAATTTCACCATTTATTGGCATCCATATTTCTTCACCTGCTGTCTGGTCGGCTTGTTCTGGTCCTGGAGCTGGCTGCTGATGGGGTACTCATCTTCGTTTTGTTACTAAATGGTGCTCAACCTCATCCTCTTCTTCAAAGTCACTGTCAGAATCTGAATTTTCAGAAATGTGAAATATTCTGAAACCTCTTTGTCAACATCATCATCCAAAGCTCCTCTCTCTTCCAAAATCAATTGGAAGGCCCTCGCAGCAGATAATCTTTTGCCATCTTGATCAGTTGTGATAAAGAACCACACTGGCAATGTCTTATTTATAGTATTATGCCCCTAATTTGCAGGTGGGACAGGGTGTGAGAAAATAAAATTTGGATCCCTCAAGAAAGAGGGTAAAATCTGCGGGAATGTAAGAGGTGTAAGAAGGTGTTGATAGTTGAATCAAGAAAACACTATCAGCAGCACCAGAAAGAAGGAAGACAGAGTATGGGAACACAGGATCTACACTTTCAACACTTTTATTAGACCTGGGTCCAGTGGACCCGAACACCTTGTATGTAATGTAAATGCATGGGGGGAGGTACAGTATGAGGTCATTGAAAATTAGTTCGGATTTATGTTCTTCACAGAAAATAAGCCAAAGCCAATGAATTTCAGGTTGAAAAAATAATTAATTGTTTAATTTTTCTTTTGAAAAAAACTGACCCAAACACCATACAAGGGTTAAATTTCTTTGTTCGGATTAAACAAATGCATATAAATTGAAATAAGTTTTCCCCCAAGGCATGCACCCTGTATGTCTGGCCATACTGAACGTTACAAAAGCACAAGTTTAACTAAGCAGTTTTACTATGATTTAACACATTTTCACACACACACAAGCACGGTCCCAGAAACACAAGCACGGTGTGGAGACAGGCGCGCGCGCGCATAGACACACACACCCGCACTGACCCACCAGCAGATGGCGTTTTTTTAAGCATAAAAAAGTAAAAACTTTTTTAAGTAAAAACTTTTTTAATGGCTTAAAAATAAAAGAATGCTATCTGATATAAAAACTTTCTAATAATCAATTAGTTGTTTTTGGGGGAAGAAAAAGCAATGAGCTATGAACTAGCATATTTTGGATGAATATCATATTTTTATGAAAATCATAGTTTTTATGAATATCATAGTTTTTATGAATATCATATTTTTATTACTTCCTTTATTACTTCCTTTACTTCCTGAGCTCATGAATATTTTATTGGGGGGCCACAAATCACTCAGTTTGACATAAGGGGTATAATATCTCTCTCTTGCATATGTACAGACAAATATATTTAAAAAACAAGAAAATTATGTTTTATTACATTTACTGTGATTTTATGTTATTTTACATTTGAAATGTGAAATCACAATCTATTTATGTAAATTTAATGATATTCTAGAAAAACAGTACAAAACTGTAAAATACACAGTACTTTTATATTACAATTTGTTTTTACAGTGTTGTTCAGATCATCTGTTTTCAAGAGGAAGCCAATCAGAAGAAAGATGGCTTATAGCGAGCTAAAACGTTTTTAGATAGCACACAGTGAAGTGAAGGCTGTACCAAGGTCCAATACAACATAAATAATAGATAATAAAAATTATTTTAAATATGAAACATGCTCTCAGGTGCTCTTATATTTCTGGGGAAAAAAACATGGATGAAAAACTTTTAAGCATAATAGCTTAAAAAAGAAATCTCTAAATTAATATTTAGAGTGCTCAAGAATGTTACCAGAGACTTACTGAATGAGACTCACTAAAATAAATTGTAAAATAAATTGTGGGTAAGAAAGTTATGAGGGATGAATGCTATCAAAAAACAACTATAAAACACATCAGTGTACTTAAAACTACAGTTTTTGTATATTATGGGTGGCAAAGTGAAGGAATTGATAGCACCTTTGTCTCATAGCAAGAAGATTCTAGGTTTGAGCTGGGGCCTGCCTTTGTGGATTCTGCCTTTGTTTTCCCCAGTGGCTGCATGTTCAAGGGCAAGGATGTTATTTTTAAATTACCCATGCATGGTATAGATGTTACCTAAAGTGTTTGAATATATGATTAAAATATGACTTGTAGTCAGTTTGAGCACTTTGAGTCGTCAGTAAGACCAGAAAAGCACTATATAAATAGTCTACATTACCTTAAAAACTAAAACTTTGTTTACTTACAAATGGTTTAAAAGTTAAAAGGGCTTTAAAAAAAAATCTCTCCATTATTACCCAGGAAATAGTCTGTACTCTTAACTGTGAACAGATATAAAGGTAAAATATTTATGATTTAAATTGTGTATGGTCACTGCCATTTTTTTAATAATACTCAACCTCAGTATCAAACAGATATAGATACAAAAACATACATACAGGACATGCATTACAAAAAAACAAAAAAGACCAGACTATGAATGCTTCCTTCCTTGCCAAGGGTGAACTGAGAGAATGGCTAACACTCTCATGTCTGCAGCATAGTTGAAGCTTTAGCCAAGACTACTAAGAGATTATCATAATTTTGCATAAGGATAGTTAGCAAAAGATGTCCAGTAGCCCTTCATCAATTACTACTTGAGAGTTTATACATAGTTTTTAAGCTGTATATAAATATAAAAACAACATTGTATTTTATTTTTTTCCCAAACTACTCAGCCAAAGTATTAGCAGTTTAAGAGACACAATCTAGTCTCTCAGTTAGAAAACCAATGTGTTTTCATTCTGTAGCTTTGGAAAGGTTTCCCTCTTGGCTTCATATTCTATTATACAGACATGAAAGTAAGTCTAGAGCTTTCAAAATAGCCAAACTTAACCCATCCAGCACAACCAAAATGGGTGCAGCATTTTTACACTTCTTGTGGCTAAAAGTTTACACAACTGCAGGCTGGAATATTATCTAACAGGTTATGACGTTTCGGTAGCAAAGTTTCACCTAAAACTTCACAACTGTGTTAGGGAGAATTGTGATACGAAAGAATCCCCTCCGCCACATTGAGGATTACTGTAACTTTAAATTCATCGTATTTGTATTAATTCCATCCAGTTTTGCTCAGTTTGGTATTACAGTTGTGCAGCTATTAATGATTGAATTTGAACATAGTACAAGTTGGAAATTCCTAAGACTCTGTTTAACACTGAGAATCTTATACAAACCACATACCTTTAAACTGGATGAACAACGCACTCAACTCTGGAATGATTAACAAGATAATATGTTTTTACCTTTTGGCTTCCTGGTAGCATTTCAAAGAAAGAATACCAGCAGCATGACACCATGTATAATACAGCATATAAGTATATATATTTGACTAATTTATTGAAAGGAATTGTGTTCTTTTCTCTTTAGTCGGGATGGCATTACGAAAGGCAGTGCAATGCATAGTTATTCTCCTAGTCATATGGAACTGTCTGAAGTATGAGGGACACAGAGAGTTTCTAAATGGCTTCTTTGAGGTAAGAGTAAAAATGAATGAATGTATAATGATTATTATAATTCTACATAGATAAAATACAGTGAAACAAATCTGGGTTTTCTTCCAGGAGTTAACGAGTGCAGAACACTCCAGCATTCATCTAAGACAAAAAAGAGAAAAAAGAGAAAGTGAGTAAAGTTTTAGCAGTGTTACTACAATGTAACACGTGTTTGATGACTAATAATGTATTATATAATAACTGTATTTATTTAAAAAAAAACAGACTTTGCAAAGTGTTTGAAAGCCACAGAGAGGCAGCATATTTAGAACATCCACTGAAATATTTATATCTCAATATCGTATCTGATCACCCCTAGTGCAGTTTATCAGTGTTACATCATCATTTCATGTTTGTTTCCTTTGTTTTTTTTACCTTTAGCTTCCTCAAATTCCACTGAGTATGAGCTCCAAGCTGTTATAAGCATCTCAGACCTGAAGCATTTCCAGTCAATACTGAATACTCTCAGTTTTCCTTTATCGATCAACACCACTGGTGAAATTACAAGCATTAATACAACAACAGGTAAAACATGCATTTATGTTGCTTCTCCATTGTTTCCTAAACTTTGTCACTCTGCGACAAAGTGTCACATTAAACTGTTATGTTGTGTGCTTTTGTTTCTTCTCAGTGTGTTCACCAAACATCACTGCAAACATAACTGGATACCAGTGCACATGTGAGGAGAGCTTTGCTTGGTCATATAACAAATGCATTAACTATGGGGCCTGTGATGCCATCGTTGGTGATACATGTGGATGCATTAATGGACTTCCAGCAGATGGGCAATACTGCCAGTTAAACACCAGCCAACCAGGTAGGGCTGCAGGCAAACACATATTAAATCTGATAGATAAGTAAGTAAGTAATGTAAATGTAACTACATTTATCCAGCATATGTCGTTAGACTGGTTTCTACTTCTGTGTTCTGTGAAAGTATTTAATAATATTAATTTTTTAAAAGATTTTTCTAGGAGCCTCTTTTTATAACAAATATAAAATAGGTTTTTACTTTTAGCGTTAAGTACTAACAAATGAGGTGCATGTGTACAACCGGATATCACAGCAATGCCTGTAATAGACATGCTCGTCCACACAGCATGTCTAGTGCAATCTTTGTTGGGATACTGTGCAGCAATTTAACATAAGTTTCATGGCTTGGAAGTAGATACAATATTCTCCAGTATACAATTTCACAAAGTACAAGGGTAAAGGCTGTTGATTTTAATTCTATCCTAAAGCCATAACTTGCTATGAAATATGTTTCAAAGATCCAGTAACTGAAGTTGCAAATATCTTATTTACGAGAGACATTTAAAATTTATAAAACAAGAATAATAATAATAATAATAATAATAATAATAATAATAATAATACATTTTATTTATAGGCGCCTTTCAGACCCTCAAGGTCACCTTACAGTAGCACGTAAACAATACCATAAAAAACATTTTTTTAAAATGTATATATAGATGTAAATGTTTGAAAAATGTTTTCTCTTATACAATTTCACAGTGTCAACACTAGCTACATCAACAGCTATTTCACCAAATGAGTGTAATTTAAAGCATGAATGTGTATTTGTCACATAGATCGCTGGCACTGAAACATGACAGCTTTTTCAGTTGCTTAATATGTAAGTCTCAGTGGAAGTAGAAACATGTTAAATAAATGGGGTACTTGTTTTATGTGATGATTTTCTTCTTGTCCCCTCTACAGGGCCAGTGGAGTTTGATATAGACTTCAACTTGCTCTTCCCAATATCCAGTCTACCCCAAAATTTCATTGATCTGTTCAGAGACTATGTGGGAAATTTGTCATTCCCCCAAACCATCACTCAGTCTTTAATAATAGAAGATTTGAACTTCACCACATGTAAGAATTTTGTACTCGGACGGATTTAAATGTGTTCATACTGCTGTGAATGATTGCATGAGTGCATGATTTATGAGCTGTGTTTGGTCTTCAACAGGGTGCAATCCAAACTCCACTGAAGGACTGCAGTGTCAGTGTGAGGACCAGTTTGGTTGGTCATGTGACAAGTGTGTCCTGTACGGTGCATGCAGTAATGTCACCTCACAAACCTGTGGGTGCATAAAAGGGCTTCCTCCTGGTGGAGAGTTCTGTCAACCAATCTCAAGTAAGAAACTTGTAGCTGTAGTGAGAAAAGACAGATTGCTATGAAGAAGAACTGACAAGTACGTTGACAAAACATCCTCAAAGCTGCATTTAAACATACACTGCGTGCACAAAAGTACTGGGCCACATAAACATTAGACCTAGAGGAGCTGTGAGGAGCCATGAAAACTCATGCCGTAAAGCTTTCAGTGGACTTTTACTGACTTTAATCCCAGAGGAGGTTTAGACCTCTGTAGTTATTGAGTTAAGTTAACTCTTTAGAATGATCCATTCTTTCACAAATGTTTGAAACAGGTGGATTGTACAGCTAGGTGCTATTTTTTTAACACCTGTGGAACTGAAAACATCTAAATTCAAAGATTAAGAGATTTGGCCCTGTACTTCTGTTCAAATAGCAAATTTTCATGTATGATATTGGTTATACAGGGAATGCAGAATTATTAGGCAAGTTGTATTTTTGAGGAATAATCTTATTATTGAACAACAACCATGTTCTCAATGAACCCAAAAAACTCATTAATATCAAAGCTGAATGTTTTTGGAAGTGGTTTTTAGTTTGTTTTTAGTTTTAGCTATTTTAGGGGGATATCTGTGTGTCCAGGTGACTATTACTGTGCATAATTATTAGGCAACTTAACAAAAAACAAATATATACCCATTTCAATTATTTATTTTTACCAGTGAAACCAATATAACATCTCCACATTCACAAATATACATTTCTGACATTCAAAGACAAAACAAAAACAAATCAGCGACCAATATAGCCACCTTTCTTTGCAAGGACACTCAAAAGCCTGCCATCCATGGATTCTGTCAGTGTTTTGATCTGTTCACCATCAACATTGCGTGCAGCAGCAACCACAGCCTCCCAGACACTGTTCAGAGAGGTGTACCGTTTTCCCTCCTTGTAAATCTCACATTTGATGATGGACCACAGGTTCTCAATGGGGTTCAGATCAGGTGAACAAGGAGGCCATGTCATTAGTTTTTCTTCTTTTATACCCTTTCTTGCCAGCCACGCTGTGGAGTACTTGGACGTGTGTGATGGAGCATTGTCCTGCATGAAAATCATGTTTTTCTTGAAGGATGCAGACTTCTTCCTGTACCACTGCTTGAAGAAGGTGTCTTCCAGAAACTGGCAGTAGGACTGGGAGTTGAGCTTGACTCCATCCTCAACCCGAAAAGGCCCCACAAGCTCATCTTTGATGATACCAGCCCAAACCAGTACTCCACCTCCACCTTGCTGGCGTCTGAGTCGGACTGGAGCTCTCTGCCCTTTACCAATCCAGCCACGGGCCCATCCATCTGGCCCATCAAGACTCACTCTCATTTCATCAGTCCATGAAACCTTAGAAAAATCAGTCTTGAGATATTTCTTGGCCCAGTCTTGACGTTTCAGCTTGTGTGTCTTGTTCAGTGGTGGTCGTCTTTCAGCCTTTCTTACCTTGGCCATGTAAGAAAAGAGTATTGCACACCTTGTGCTTTTGGGCACTCCAGTGATGTTGCAGCTCTGAAATATGGCCAAACTGGCGGCAAGTGGCATCTTGGCAGCTGCACGCTTGACTTTTCTCAGTTCATGGGCAGTTATGTTGGGCCTTGGTTTTTCCACACGCTTCTTGCGACCCTGTTGACTATTTTGAATGAAACGCTTGATTGTTCGATGATCACGCTTCAGAAGCTTTGCAATTTTAAGACTGCTGCATCCCTCTGCAAGATATCTCACTATTTTTGACTTTTCTGAGCCTGTCAAGTCCTTCTTTTGACCCATTTTGCCAAAGGAAAGGAAGTTGCCTAATAATTATGCACACCTGATATAGGGTGTTGATGTCATTAGACCACACCCCTTCTCATTACAGAGATGCACATCACCTAATATGCTTAATTGGTAGTAGGCTTTCGAGCCTATACAGCTTGGAGTAAGACAACATGCATGAAGAGGATGATGTGGACAAAATACTCATTTGCCTAATAATTCTGCACTCCCTGTACATTCATAGTTGTCATGGTGAGCTGTGGCAGGCAGGAGGAAGGACCCAAATGCAGGACTCCATACGCACGGGGATGAACTCAAAAAGGCAGCTTTATTTTGCTATAAAACATTAGAAAACTACAAAACAAAACCTAAACTGGAAAACTTGAAACTAAGACTAGGGAATAGGAAACTAGGAGTCTCAAGGGAACACGGAGCACAGGAAAACCATACAGCTAGGAGGGACGATGCAGCAACAAGCAAGGGATGACAGAGGACTGAAATACACATCAGGGAAATCATGGAATGGAAGACAGGAGGGAAACACAGCTGAAACTAATTAGGCAGACGAGACAGGGAACAGAGGCTGAACACAGAGCAGGACTATCAAAATAAAGCAGGAACCAAAACCTAAGAACTAGAAAATCTCAGAAGACATAACCAGAATTAAACCAAAACCTGGGATAATATTAATCAAAACAAAAACACTAAGTCATCAGACTCAGGACCATTATAACAGTGTTTTGTTTTTGGGTAGAAAATGAACTAATTGAATGTTTTATGTTGCTTCACAGGTATTTCTCCATGTCCAACACCACCTCCTGGTATGAGACAAATCATTTTTTCTTTTGTGTTGATGCACAGATATAGTTAAACTCATTCTTTAGTTGTTGTAAACATTTATGAATGTAAAGTCACCGGCACCATATGTATTATTTTCAATATGACAACGTCTGAAAGGAGAGCTCATCGCAATAATTTTAGTTGTGATCACAGAACAGAAAATCTTAATGCTATTGTTCATCATCTGCATATAAATGGTAAAAGATTTTTTTGTTTGCTTGTTTCTTTTTAATAAAATTACTAAATAATGTTTAACATTATTATATAAATATATATTATATAAAATTTAAGGGGTAAAAAAAAACAAAAAACAGAACTACTTATTTTAATAATGTTAATGGTGATTGATTACTGAATTAATCAATTCAGTAACCATGTAAAGTCTCATTGACATGTTATGCTTGTGGGGTACTTGTTCATAAAAATTTAATGTAAACATTGTTTTTCATGATTGTGAAAAATGTTTGTGATGATTTTGTCCTTGTCTCCTTTACAGAGTCAGTGGAGTTTAATATAGACTTGCTCTTGCCAATATCCAGTCTGCCCCCAAACTTCATTGATCTGTTCAGAGACTATGTGGGAAATGTGTCATTCCCCCAAAACATCACTCAGTCTTTAATAATAGAAGACTTGAACTTCACCACATGTAAGAATCTTGTATTCAGTCAGATTTAAATGTCTTCATACTCTGGTGCATGATTTATGAGCTGTGTTTGGTCATTCTCTTAAACTAATTCATAAGGGTGCTCCCAAATTTCAATGATGAAATAAGACACGGTTTGAGAAATTTGTCCTTTCCATATCTCATCACTCAGTCTTTAATAATGGAGGACCTAAATTTCACCACATGTAAGAATTTTGTGCTCAGTAAACTTAAGCTGTAAGCTGTTTACAAAATGGTGCATTATTTATTAACTGTGTTTATCATGCTCTTAAAACTTTTCAAAAGGGTGCTATCCAAACTCCACTGGAGGACTGCAGTGTCAATGTGAGGGCCAGTTTGCTTGGTCATGTGACAAGTGTGTCCTATACAGTGCATGCAGTAATGTCACCTCACAAACCTGTGGGTGCATAAAAGGGCTTCCTCCTGGTGGAGAGTTCTGTCAACCAATCTCAAGTAAGCTTCTAGCTGTTACAAAAGAACTTTGTTACTTTTAACACAAACATTTACATGAGAACGATTAACATGCTGTTGTGAATATCATTTGAGTAACATTTTCTAATAAATAGACAGTAATGTGAAAAACTAATTTTCCACTTTATGCATTCATGTTTAAGTACTCTAAATAGCACACCTTTACTGACTGTGTGGGAATCAAGACAGTAAATAGCCATGTACTATCATGTATCATGGTATACTGTACAGTCATACTGTTTTATTACTGGGTAGAAAATGAACTAATTGAATGTTTTATGTTGCTTTACAGGTATTTCTCCATGTCCAACACCACCTCCTGGTATGAGAAAACTTGTTTTTTCATTTGTCTTGATAGTTAAACTCATTCTTTAGTTGTTGCAATTAAAACATTTATGAATGTAAAGTCACTGGCACCATCTGTATTATTTTTAATATGAAAAGTCTGAAAGGAGAGCTCATCGTAGCAATTTTAGCGGTGATCACAGAACAGAAAATCTTAATTGTATTGTTAATCATCTGCATATAAATGGCCAAGATTCTTTTCAGCTTTTTTTTTCTTTGCTTGTTTGTCTTTAACAATATCACTAAATATGGGTGAAATGATAGCACGGCCCCCATCGTTTGTCAATTCGGTGCACATGTCTGAATTCATTTTGGTATTTGTCTAATCCACACAGGGCCAAACGTGTACATACAAATTTGTTTGACAGTATTTATTAGATTGACCAGTATTCAGAACACATGGAAAGTCCAGTAAACCTTTTGAAGACTTAAGAGCGTTGTCAATTTACACAAGTACCCTAAGATCCAATTCTATACAAGTGCAGCTTCCAAATTCATCAATTCAAAACAATTGTACATAAGTACAAGTTATTCTGATGTGTCAGCATTTTGTCAAAGTCTGGAAGATCAGCCAAACTGTCACCATCAGATAATAGGAATCTGGTTATTGTTCAGGAACAATTCAGGAATCACAAATCCTAGAGGCTGACATGCATTGGCAACTCCTGGAACAACAGTGTCACTATCAACAGTGAAGCTTTGCATCACTATGGACTGAGAGGGTGCTGATCAGGAATGAAGCCCCTGCACCAAAACCAACACCTTCAACCTTTGCTGAAATTTGCGGCTTCCCACGTGGGCAAGCCAAATGCCTTCTTCTTGTTCTCACCATTGTGACAGATACATGTCTCTTTCTCTTCTCCACAGAGCCAGTGGACTTTGATATAGTCATTGAACTACGAATCCCAGTATCCAGTGTGCCCCCAAATTTCAGTGATGAATTCAGACACTATCTGGAAAATTTCTCTTTCCCACAACTCATCACTCAGTCTTTAATAATAGAGGACTTGAACTTCACCACATGTAAGAATCCTGTACTCAGTAAGCTTTGATGTTGTTTATAAAGTGTTTTATCAACTTTTAAATCTCTTGAACAGGGTGCTATCCAAACTCCACTGGAGGAATGCAGTGTCAGTGTCAGGACCAATTTGCCTGGTCATGCGACAAGTGTGAAGTATACGGTGCATGCAGTAATGTCACCTCACAAACCTGTGGATGCATAAAAGGGCTTCCTCCTGATGGAGAATTTTGTGAACCAATCGCAAGTAAGCTTTTAGCTGTTAGTCAACTATTACTGCTTCATGTCAGAACAATGTAAAATTTAAACTTCCAGTTGTGTCTCTTACAAAAATGACAGCTGCTGAATAGTCTTTAAATTTGAATAAAATCACTTCTTCTCTTATCCAGTCCTTTCTATCTTATGTTTTTCTCCATATCCTTTGTTGCAAGTTTTTTTTGTCTCCATAGGAAATAGAGAAACTGTACCTTGAACTAGCAAGATACCCTATGACCAAAATTGCACAGACAGTTTGTATTTTCTATTTGCTGATATTTGTTGAGCTGATTTGAAATTTCCTGCCACCTAAAACAGTTACTTACAGTGGTTTGCAAAAGTATTCGGCCCCCTTGAACTTTTCCACATTTTGTCACATTACAGCCACAAACATGAATCAATTTTATTGGAATTCCACGTGAAAGAACAATACAAAGTGGTGTACACGTGAGAAGTGGAACGAAAATCATACATGATTCCAAACATTTTTTACAAATAAATAACTGAAAAGTGGGGTGTGCGTAATTATTCAGCCCCCTTTGGTCTGAGTGCAGTCAGTTGCCCATAGACATTGCCTGATGAGTGCTAATGACTAAATAGAGTGCACCTGTGTGTAATCTAATGTCAGTACAAATACAGCTGCTCTGTGACAGCTTTAGAGGTTGTCTAAGAGAATATTGGGAGCAACAACACCATGAAGTCCAAAGAACACACCAGACAGGTCAGGGATAAAGTTATTGAGAAATTTAAAGCAGGCTTAGGCTACAAAAAGATTTCCCAAGCCTTGAACATCCCACGGAGCACTGTTCAAGTGATCATTCAGAAATGGAAGGAGTATGGTACAATTGTAAACCTACCAAGACAAGGCCGTCCACCTAAACTCACAGGCCGAACAAGGAGAGCGCTGATCAGAAATGCAGCCAAGAGGCCCATGGTGACTCTGGACGAGCTGCAGAGATCTACAGCTCAGGTGGGGGAATCTGTCCATAGGACAACTATTAGTCGTGCACTGCACAAAGTTGGCCTTTATGGAAGAGTGGCAAGAAGAAAGCCATTGTTAACAGAAAACCATAAGAAGTCCTGTTTGCAGTTTGCCACAAGCCATGTGGGGGACACAGCAAACATGTGGAAGAAGGTGCTCTGGTCAGATGAGACCAGATGAGACCAAAATTGAACTTTTTGGCCAAAATGCAAAACGCTATGTGTGGCGGAAAACTAACACTGCACATCACTCTGAACACACCATCCCCACTGTCAAATATGGTGGTGGCAGCATCATGCTCTGGGGGTGCTTCTCTTCAGCAGGGACAGGGAAGCTGGTCAGAGTTGATGGGAAGATGAATGGAGCCAAATACAGGGCAATCTTGGAAGAAAACCTCTTGGAGTCTGCAAAAGACTTGAGAGTGGGGAGGAGGTTTGCCTTCCAGCAGGACAGCGACCCTAAACATAAAGCCAGGGCAACAACGAATGGTTTAAAACAAAACATATGGACTTTGACTGGGCCATTCTAACACATGGATATGTGTTAGAATGGCCCAGTCAAAGTCCAGATCTAAATCCAATCGAGAATCTGTGGCAAGATCTGAAAACTGCTGTTCACAAACGCTGTCCATCTAATCTGACTGAGCTGGAGCTGTTTTGCAAAGAAGAATGGTCAAGGATTTCAGTCTCTAGATGTGCAAAGATGGTAGAGACATACCCTAAAAGACTGGCAGCTGTAATTGCAGCAAAAGGTGGTTCTACAAAGTATTGACTCAGGGGGCTGAATAATTACGCACACCCCACTTTTCAGTTATTTATTAACTAAAAAATGTTTGGAATCATGTATGATTTTCGTTCCACTTCTCACGTGTACACCACTTTGTATTGGTCTTTCACATGGAATTCCAATAAAACTGATTCATGTTTGTGGCTGTAATGTGACAAAATGTGGAAAAGTTCAAGGGGGGCGAATACCTTTGCAAGCCACTGTAATTGATGCTTACTCCTCTTGAGAGACGCTAGCTAGATGCTGATGTGCCATGTTGACTGCACTGTATTATTAATTTGCACCATGAACACATATCCATGAGAGAAGGAAAAAAGGGATGTTTTTAGGGTTTACGCAGGACAGTGGGATGGCATTACTTTCTTATTATTAGGCAAGTATAAGCACTGAAACCATTTCCAGACTGCAGCACACAAAGAATTAACTCATAGTATTTTGAATTGATCTCACACAAATTTATTTTAATTTGCTCCTTAACTAAACTTAATTGATCACTGTTCCTGTCCAATTTAACCCATAGCTCTAAGGCCATTTCAAAACATCCAGGCCTAACTGCAATATTTTTCAAAAAGGAATATTTTAAATCTAATCTTAGAGGTAGAGTATCTGTCTCCCAAATCCAAACTGTGACCTAGTTCCACAGAGGAGGAAAAGTTGGAGGCTCTGCCTCCCATTTTACTTTTAAATATCCTAGGAACCACAAGTAAGTGAGCAGTCTGAGAGCAAAGTGTTCTACCAAGATGATATGAAACTATGAGGTCTTTAATCTCATTAAGGCAATTAACTTGTCTGTAGTTGGAACTTGTCTATGGAACTTGTCTAGTCCATGGTCCGGTGATAAAGAGCAAAATTCACTGGCATTGTATATAGAAGAATCATAGGGAATGCAGACTCAGAAAAGAAGACAGAAAATGAGGGCAAAGAGAGATTCACACTACATTTAAAGATGGAGACAAATACTAAAATACAAAAGATAACCAGAGTCTAGACAGGGAGAACACAATGGAAACAGAACAACTCTTATAATAGAAAACTAAATGCCAACCAAATACACATATTCCCACCAAAGATAACTTAAAATGCAAGACCTGCATGATAAGCAAAAGATTTACAAAGGTCATGGGGAAAAAAGCTGAGCAATTGCTGCATTTTAAAAAGAAACCAAGATATGATGTGGAGTGCTTAGTTTTTCACATGACTGTATATCAATGTTGAAGTGATCTGGTGTTAAATATTTTCTGATGTGATAATAGAATAATTAGATCTGTAAACTTGCTCCACAGGTATCGCTCAGTGTCCACCACCACCTTCTGGTATGAAAAATACTTTGTTTATTTATTTGAAAGCTACAGTTCAACTCATTTTATGCTTGTGTTAATAAAGAAATATTTTAAGATGGCACCATTTATTTATACTGTGTAAACTTTACATATTCATATATATATTTAACAAGAAAAACTGTCCTTAGTGTTCTCACGACCAATTCTTCCTATATCAATTCACTTTAGTTTTAGTTATATAGCGCCAAATCACAACAGGGGTCTCAAGGCACTTTGTATTATAAGATAGTGACTCTACAATAATAGAGATTGATAATATTTTTGCTTTGGTTGACTCATTTGTGGTGTAAGATCACTTGTTTAGTATATCTTGTAGACTGTATGTAGAAAAACAAAATCTGGTTTGATATTATATGTCCATGTTGAAGCTCAGTTTTCATATCGGACTACAACAATTCCAAAGTCATTGAAATAACTGACATATATTTTAAAAAAACACTGTTGAAGTCCTCAAGCTATTCCTAGGAATAAAAATGTGATGCATGGACATAAAGTCGCAATTGATTTAGAAAAAAATACAATAAATGATAGGTGGGAAAACTAATTGTTTTATGTAAATATCAGGTCCTGTAATTGTGACCAGTTCATTTGATGAATTGTCTTCTTTTCTCCACAGGTCCAGTGGACTTTGATATAGTCGTTGACATCGAAATTCCAGCATCCAGTGTGCTCCCAAATTTCAATGATGAAATAAGACACGCTTTGCGAAATTTGTCCTTCCCATATCTCATCACTCAGTCTTTAATAATAGAGGACCTAAATTTCACCACATGTAAGAATTTTGTGCTTAGTAAACTTTAAAGCTGTTTACAAAATGGTGCATTATTTATTAACTGTGTTTATCATGCTCTTAAAACTTTTCAAAAGGGTGCTATCCAAACTCCACTGGAGGACTGCAGTGTCAATGTGAGGGCCAGTTTGCTTGGTCATGTGACAAGTGTGACGAATACGGAGCATGCAGTAATGTCACCTCACAAACCTGTGATTGCATAAAAGGACTTCCTGTCAGTGGGGAGTTCTGTCAACCAATCACAAGTAAGAACTGAAATCTTCTGGCTGTTGCTACAGAAAAATGCTATCACCAGAAACATTAATAAATGTATCTGACCAGCATGTGTTCATCAACATATAGCTATGGTTACTTAGAATGATCTGTTCAACATATGCTTCAATGTAAACTTTCTCTTGTTCGAAATAAGTGGGTGTTTTTGTTCAAGATTTCTTATTTTTGCCTTTTGTTCATTTTTTTTTGTGTTCTTCTTTGCTGTTAATTATTTTTATTAAGCACAACAAAATGAACATTTGAAAGTATAATTTTCCTCCACAGATATTTCTTTATGTCCAACAACAACAACTCCTGGTATGTGAACATTTTTGCTTCTTGAAAGTACTTTTTGCGGTAAATATCATTAGAAAAAAACTGTATAGTCATTGTACTTACTAACCTAAAAACTCTTTCATCCATGCCGTAAATATAAATATTTTCAATTCATATATTAATTTAAAAACTTTCACAAAAACAATAATTACTCATTATCAGTGATGGGAATAACGGCATTAAAAGTAACAGCGTTACCTTTTTTCAGTAACAAGTAATCTAACTAATTACTATTTCTATCATGACAATGCCGTTACTGTTACTAACAAGAAAATGCGGTGCGGACACTTTACTATTTTTCAACACAGACGGTTGAAACTGTTTTCTTCTTACCGGGAGCTAGGGGGGTGAAACAATCGCACGAGTGCTGTTGATTGGCTGAGGAAGAATAAAGCAGTTGTGATAAACCAATCGCATCACCAATTTAAGATGACATAGCAACAAGGTGCAATGTACCAGTTTTTATGAAGTTGTGAAATTAGTGTGTAGTGTAGTCGATAGTTTTGTTTTGTGTGTCAGAACAATGAGGCGACTGCTGAATGTCACAGGTGCTGCCAAAAAGCCACCAAAGGCAGATTGCAATGTAAATGCTGTCTCCAGGTGGAAAACAGGAGAAGTGATATACATCCTGTTGTCAGGCCTGCAGGTTTCAGGCTTGTGATGTTCTCCTTTATCTTATAGTGGACAGAAATTATTTTGTTGAGTGGCACAAATAATTTGTGTGGCATCTTATTTCATGCAGAACACCTGATTGTTCTGTAAATAGTTTAAAATGGTTATAAAAAAAACTCCTTGGCTGCATTTTTAGGTAAATACTTGCATATAACTTTGTTGTTTGCAAAACTTGTGCATATGTTTTTAAAATTTACATTTGCATTTCAAGTTATGAAAATGATTCCTTAAACATGTTTGTGGTTTTTACAGTGATAAAATATAACTTTTTTTCCACACGGATTTTATGGGGGTTTTTCTGATTTTAGATCAATTGTGTTAATACAGTATGTCAAAATGAAAAAATAACTGTAAATTCAGACATGACAAGTTTTGCTAAAAAGAATGGTACCATATAAGGCAAGATAAATAGTTTTAAAGGTGAAATGTAGAGGTAAAATAAAAAGTAGTCAAAAACAGCCAATTATACCTTGGACCCCAGATGGTTAAACATGTTTTTTTGTAAAGTAACGCAATAGTTGCTTTTCCTAGTAATTAGTTACTTTTAGAATATTGTAACTTAGTTACAACTCAGTTACTTTTTTTGAAGAAGTCAATAGTAACTGTAACTAATTACCTTTTCAAAGTAACTTGCCCAACACTGCTCATTATCAAACCTCATGCCATCTTAATATCAGACCAAATCCCTTTACAGTCACTAAAAATGTTTATCAACATGTCTTCTCATATGATGATTGAAAAGGTCGTAAGTGTTCTGCTTCATATTCTTAAAGCAAAGAGATCATATGTAATGTTGCAGGGATGATGTACATTAGATTCTGTGGCTCCATTAGAAAACAGAAATTTGAACTATAAAAAAAGTATGCTTAAATCTGAACTGCTTCTTTTTTCCTGTTTTCACAGTCACAACACCATCAACAACATCACCTACACCAACATATGGTATGATGTTTGATATGTATACTGAAGAATGAAGGTCTTTGTGTGAGCTCCTGAATGTCACTTGCATTGTAAAATCTAAAACATTGAATCACTCTTGTTCTAACAACACAGCCATCTAAGTGATGTGGAATTACATTTATTTGGCTTGTGACCCAATTAGCTGAGAGTATATAAACTCTGAGTTTTAGTGGAAGTAAATGAGGTTTGACAGTACCAGGTTAGACCTGGGCAGACGTGTGGAGCAAATGCGTCAATAAAATTGTGACTATGTGGAAACAGGGGGCATTACAAGTGACAGCTTGTTGTCAGCATTTTCATGGAAATATCATTTCCCATCATTGTGACAGGTGTATGTGATGGATTTTCCCCTTTTCTTCTTCACAGTGCCAGTGGACTTTGATATAGACCTTGAACTGCACATCCCAGCATCCAGTGTGCCCCAGAATTTCAGTGTTGTGCTCAGAGACATTCTGAGAAATTTCTCCTTCCCCAAAATCATCACTGGGTCTTTAACACTGAAAGACTTGAACTTCACCACATGTAAGGACCCGATCTTATTTGACTTTTGTACTCAGTCAGATTTAATGCTGTTCATATGGTCCTGTATGACTTATGAACTGTGTTTCATTGTTCTTTTAAATGTCTTGAACAGGGTGCTATCCAAACTCTACTGGAGGACTGCAGTGTCAGTGTGAGGACCAGCTTGCTTGGTCATGTGACAAGTGTGAAGTTTACGGTGCCTGCGGTGATGTCAACTACCCAACCTGTGATTGCATAAAAGGACTTCCTCCTAACGGAGAGTTCTGTCAACCAATCACAAGTAAGAGCTGAAATCTTCTAGCTGTTGCTACAGAAAAATGCTATCACCAGAAACATTAATAAATGTATCTGACCAGCATGTGTTCATCAACATATAGCTATGGTTACTTAGAATGATCTGTTCAACATATGCTTCAATGTAAACTTTCTCTTGTTCGAAATAAGTGGGTGTTTTTGTTCAAGATTTCTTATTTTTGCCTTTTGTTCATTTTTTTTTGTGTTCTTCTTTGCTGTTAATTATTTTTATTAAGCACAACAAAATGAACATTTGAAAGTATAATTTTCCTCCACAGATATTTCTTTATGTCCAACAACAACAACTCCTGGTATGTGAACATTTTTGCTTCTTGAAAGTACTTTTTGCGGTAAATATCATTAGAAAAAAACTGTATAGTCATTGTACTTACTAACCTAAAAACTCTTTCATCCATGCCGTAAATATAAATATTTTCAATTCATATATTAATTTAAAAACTTTCACAAAAACAATAATTACTCATTATCAGTGATGGGAATAACGGCATTAAAAGTAACAGCGTTACCTTTTTTCAGTAACGAGTAATCTAACTAATTACTATTTCTATCATGACAATGCCGTTACTGTTACTAACAAGAAAATGCGGTGCGGACACTTTACTATTTTTCAACACAGACGGTTGAAACTGTTTTCTTCTTACCGGGAGCTAGGGGGGTGAAACAATCGCACGAGTGCTGTTGATTGGCTGAGGAAGAATAAAGCAGTTGTGATAAACCAATCGCATCACCAATTTAAGATGACATAGCAACAAGGTGCAATGTACCAGTTTTTATGAAGTTGTGAAATTAGTGTGTAGTGTAGTCGATAGTTTTGTTTTGTGTGTCAGAACAATGAGGCGACTGCTGAATGTCACAGGTGCTGCCAAAAAGCCACCAAAGGCAGATTGCAATGTAAATGCTGTCTCCAGGTGGAAAACAGGAGAAGTGATATACATCCTGTTGTCAGGCCTGCAGGTTTCAGGCTTGTGATGTTCTCCTTTATCTTATAGTGGACAGAAATTATTTTGTTGAGTGGCACAAATAATTTGTGTGGCATCTTATTTCATGCAGAACACCTGATTGTTCTGTAAATAGTTTAAAATGGTTATAAAAAAACTCCTTGGCTGCATTTTTAGGTAAATACTTGCATATAACTTTGTTGTTTGCAAAACTTGTGCATATGTTTTTATAATTTACATTTGCATTTCAAGTTATGAAAATGATTCCTTAAACATGTTTGTGGTTTTTACAGTGATAAAATATAACTTTTTTTCTACACGGATTTTATGGGGGTTTTTCTGATTTTAGATCAATTGTGTTAATACAGTATGTCAAAATGAAAAAATAACTGTAAATTCAGACATGACAAGTTGTGCTAAAAAGAATGGTACCATATAAGGCAAGATAAATAGTTTTAAAGGTGAAATGTAGAGGTAAAATAAAAAGTAGTCAAAAACAGCCAATTATACCTTGGACCCCAGATGGTTAAACATTTTTTTTGTAAAGTAACGCAATCGTTGCTTTTCCTAGTAATTAGTTACTTTTAGAATATTGTAACTTAGTTACAACTCAGTTACTTTTTTTGAAGAAGTCAATAGTAACTGTAACTAATTACCTTTTCAAAGTAACTTGCCCAACACTGCTCATTATCAAACCTCATGCCATCTTAATATCAGACCAAATCCCTTTACAGTCACTAAAAATGTTTATCAACATGTCTTCTCATATGATGATTGAAAAGGTCGTAAGTGTTCTGCTTCATATTCTTAAAGCAAAGAGATCATATGTAATGTTGCAGGGATGATGTACATTAGATTCTGTGGCTCCATTAGAAAACAGAAATTTGAACTATAAAAAAAGTATGCTTAAATCTGAACTGCTTCTTTTTTCCTGTTTTCACAGTCACAACACCATCAACAACATCACCTACACCAACATATGGTATGATGTTTGATATGTATACTGAAGAATGAAGGTCTTTGTGTGAGCTCCTGAATGTCACTTGCATTGTAAAATCTAAAACATTGAATCACTCTTGTTCTAACAACACAGCCATCTAAGTGATGTGGAATTACATTTATTTGGCTTGTGACCCAATTAGCTGAGAGTATATAAACTCTGAGTTTTAGTGGAAGTAAATGAGGTTTGACAGTACCAGGTTAGACCTGGGCAGACGTGTGGAGCAAATGCGTCAATAAAATTGTGACTATGTGGAAACAGGGGGCATTACAAGTGACAGCTTGTTGTCAGCATTTTCATGGAAATATCATTTCCCATCATTGTGACAGGTGTATGTGATGGATTTTCCCCTTTTCTTCTTCACAGTGCCAGTGGACTTTGATATAGACCTTGAACTGCACATCCCAGCATCCAGTGTGCCCCAGAATTTCAGTGTTGTGCTCAGAGACATTCTGAGAAATTTCTCCTTCCCCAAAATCATCACTGGGTCTTTAACACTGAAAGACTTGAACTTCACCACATGTAAGGACCCGATCTTATTTGACTTTTGTACTCAGTCAGATTTAATGCTGTTCATATGGTCCTGTATGACTTATGAACTGTGTTTCATTGTTCTTTTAAATGTCTTGAACAGGGTGCTATCCAAACTCTACTGGAGGACTGCAGTGTCAGTGTGAGGACCAGCTTGCTTGGTCATGTGACAAGTGTGAAGTTTACGGTGCCTGCGGTGATGTCAACTACCCAACCTGTGATTGCATAAAAGGACTTCCTCCTAACGGAGAGTTCTGTCAACCAATCACAAGTAAGAACTGAAATCTTCTAGCTGTTGCTACAGAAAAATGCTATCACCAGAAACATTAATAAATGTATCTGACCAGCATGTGTTCATCAACATATAGCTATGGTTACTTAGAATGATCTGTTCAACATATGCTTCAATGTAAACTTTCTCTTGTTCGAAATAAGTGGGTGTTTTTGTTCAAGATTTCTTATTTTTGCCTTTTGTTCATTTTTTTTGTGTTCTTCTTTGCTGTTAATTATTTTTATTAAGCACAACAAAATGAACATTTGAAAGTATAATTTTCCTCCACAGATATTTCTTTATGTCCAACAACAACAACTCCTGGTATGTGAACATTTTTGCTTCTTGAAAGTACTTTTTGCAGTAAATATCTTTAGAAAAAAACTGTGTAGTCATTGTACTTACTAACCTAAAAACTCTTTCATCCATGCCGTAAATATAAATATTTTCAATTCATATATTAATTTAAAAACTTTCACAAAAACAATAATTACTAATTATCAAAGCTCATACCATGTTAATGAAACGACTGTAAGTTTTCTCCTTCATGTCCTTAAAGCAACCATTTAGTATAAAAGATATAATATTTTATTTTACTGGGATGATTTACATTAGATTCTTAGAGAAATTTGAACTATAAAAAAGTATGCTGAAATCCAAACTGCGGCTTTTTTCCTGTTTTCTCAGTCACAACACCATCAACAACATCAACTACATCAACATATGGTATGATATATGAATTGTATTGGAAACTATGAAGATCATTGTGTGAACCTCCGATCATCACTTGCACTTTAAAATCTGAAAAACTGCAGCATTTTTGTTGTAACTCCACAGCTTTTTAAATGGCTGCATTATAAAAGAGAAATTTGAACTTTAAAAAAGTATGCTCAAACTGAACTGCTGCTTTTTTCCCATATTTTCAAAGTCACAACTCCATCAACAACATCACCTACCACAACATATGGTATGATCTTTGAAATGTACGCTAAACAAGAATGAAGGTCTTTGTGTGAGCTCCCAATCCTCACTTGCACTGTAAAATCTTAAAAACTACAGCATTTTTGTTGTATCTAGACAGCTATTTAAATGATCTGGAATTACATCTTATTCATTTGATTTTTGTCATCAATCAGTTTCCTCCATGCAATCTCTATAAATACTTTATATTTTCATATATCATTGTAAAGTGCTTTTGTATCAAAGTTCATATAGTCAACATGTCTGCTCATATGTTGATTGAAAAGATTGTAAGTTTTCTCCTTCGTGTCCTTAAAGCAAAGATATCAAATGTAATGTTGCACGAATGATGTACATTAGATTCTGTGGCTGCATTAGAAAAAAGAAATTTGAACCAAATAAAGTACGCTTTTAATCTGAACTGCTGCTTTTTTCCCCTTTTCACAGTCACAACACCATCAACAACTTCACCTACACCAACATATGGTATGATGTTTGACATGTATACTGAAGAATGAAGGTCTCTGTGTGAACAAAGACATTGTAAAATGCATTGTAAAATGTAAAAAATTTAATCATTTTTGTTGTAACAACATAGTTTTTTAAATGATCTAAAAATTCATGTTTTTAGATGTTTTCCAAGTGACTCATGCAACTGAGAGCTGAAGTAAATATAGCTTTGGATTGTTGCCAACATAATTTGACCATGTTGACCATTTTAATTTTGACCACGATGGGAACAAAAAAAAATTTAAAATGGGAGCTTGTTGTTAACATTTTCATGTAAACATTGTTTCCCATCATTGTGACAGGTTCATGTGATGGATTTACTTCTTTTTCTCCTTCACAGCACCAGTGGCTTTCTATATAGCAGTTGAATTGCACATCTCAGCAGCCAGTGTGCCCTCAAATATCAGTGTTGTTCTCAGAGACATTCTGAAATATGTCGCCCCCCCTCAAATAGACTCCTTAACAGTAGAAGACTTGAACTTCACTACATGTAAGGACTTGATCTTATTTACTGTATGTGATTTTTGTACTATTTTTATATAGTACTGTGTGACTTCTGAGCTTTTTTTGTAATTCTTTAACTGGCTTGAAAAGGGTGCTCTCCAATCTCTACGGGAGTGCAGTGTCAATGTGAGGACCAGTTTGCCTGGTCATGTGACAAGTGTGACGAATACGGAGCATGCAGTAATGCCACCTCAGAAACCTGTGGGTGCATAAAAGGGCTTCCTCCTGGTGGAGAACTCTGTCAACCAATCTCAAGTAAGAATCTAGTAATTACTTTTTATGTGTCCTGAATGTGATTATATAATCACTGAATGTATTCAAACATGTCTTTTATACATTTATTTCTGTTGGAATATTCTGGTGGAAATGTCTTTCTTTTTCCTTGATCCTAATTTTTTCTCCACAGCTTTCAATCCATGTCGACCACCAACTAGAACAACGACAATGACAACGACAACACCAACAATGCCAAATACAACAACACCAATGCCTGTTACACCAACAACAACAACAACCACAACAATCACAACACCAACCACAACCACAACATTGACAACAACACTGATAATACAGATACTTGAAATTACTATGGATGTTGAATTCAAGGAAGAATACAATCAAGAAACCAATGAGTTTCACAAAACTGTTAGCAAAACTGTAAGTCTCTATGTGTCTTCTTTCTGTGTAATTTAGTTTTCTCTTGTTCTCATTCACTCATCCACTGGCTATATGGGATATTTAATCCTTGTTTTTTGTCACTGTCTCAAACAGATCACAGATGAAGCAGCGAGCCAAGGAATAAAAGCAAATTTAATTCAATTCCGGTAAGTCACTTTGTCTTTTTGATTAATTACACTATTCCTAACAATGTTTTTTCTCCTTTTACTCTTTCTACTTGTTTTTCTTCTTTTTTTCTTTGTTTTTTTTTACATTTGCTGAGGCATGGTTATTGAAACATTCCACCTGATTTGGCAGTCCTTTCACAAAAACTGCTATTTTAGTTATAACTAGTTATGGGTGGGAGATATCATCATCCCCACCCTACGAGATTAGTTACCAACCCCCAAGAACAACTGGTGTGTTGAAGGCATTGAATGCGAAAGCACATGACCTGAAAGAAAGAATCATGGCTAAGTTGGAAACCTGGACCGTCTGTGGCTGAATTTCAAGACTACATGGACTAAAAGTCATTATGTATAAGCCCTGGGACAATAAGTGAAACCAACCAGCTGATCTACATCCTTGAGTGACATTTTGAGATGCTTGGGTACAAGGAGCAGTACCCTCCATGGAGAAAAAGAAGCTAAGACCAAGGCACCACAGAGGGAAGTTAGCCAGCTAATGGAATTACAGAAAGGTGTGATGCAGAAAGAAGTACACAAAAAAGAAAGAAGTACAAAGAGCTTTCCATACCCGAGGCCTTAGAAAATGCCATTTTTTGACTCCAAATGCACCCTGAGATAACTTTCTCAGGTATGAGTAAAGTAGCCTTTGCATTTTTATCATGTTTGGCTCCACACACATATGCAAGGTAGTTTTCTCCACAGTGAATATAATCAAAAGTAAATAGCAGTCCAGGCTCCGCAATAAGCAAATGAGAATGGGCCTGACTCCATTCAAGGCCAGGGTTAAAATCCTGGCAGAAAAAGCTAGAGCTCAATTCTCTCACTATGCAACAAAGTAGGGGAGTTGATTAAAAGAGGGGGAGAAAGTGAGCCTCTGAAACTGTTGAGTTGTTAAGATTTAGATGAAATTTATTATTGCTAAATCTGGTTGAGAGTGTTCATTCAGGATGTAAAACAGAAAAAAGTTAATTCAAGCTTTTTCCCCATTCTTTTTTTTTTTTTTTTTTTTTTTTTTTTTTTGAAGTTAGGTACTTCATTTGAAGTGCACAGTTTTCACATTTTATTACTTTCTGTCATTTTGAAATGGAGCCTTACTTTAAATGAGAACCCTGTAGAGGGTGAAGGCAACATGGGTCCCAGTGGTAATCAGAGCACTCAGGGCAGTGACCCCTAAACTGGGCGAAATGCTCCAGCAGATCCCAGGATCGACATCCAAGACCTATATTCAGAAGAGTGCAGTCCTAGGAACAGCAAAGACTCTCAAGCTCCCAGGCCTCTGGTAGAGGACCAGAGCTTCAAGAATAAAGACTACCCACAGGGCGAGTGGGTAATAAATATGTTAAACATTTCAGGATCTAGACAAGGCATTTGTCTGCAGTCCTCAGGGTGTTCTGTGGCACTTTGTTGGCCATTGTGGACCTTGAATATGGGCACATTGCAGGATATCTGGCTCCTCTAAAAGTGAACTGAATGCTTGGTTTGTATTGCCAGCAAGATGTCAGATTTGTTCCTGGTGGGCGCTGGGCTTTGCAAAGGCTGCACTTTGTCACTGATTCTGTTTATGACCTTTAGCCATGAGGTGTACAGTGTAATGTATTTAATAAACTAGGAGGAAAGACTAAAAAGAAATGAAAACAACAAACTAACTTAGGTCTCCTTTAACTGATAACTTTGTTATTCTAACCTGCCTCATCACGATGAAGACTTTACTGTAAACATTTCCATCTATTAAATTGTAAATTAAAGTGATTGAGGGAAAACATGCAGTAAAACTCTCTACTATCATTCTAAAAATATATAATTTCATTTCATTTTTCATTTAGTCTGACATTCAGCCTTTACCCAGTAGAAGAAAAAATGAATTTTGAATTAATTGCAATTTACTGTAAATGAATTCTTATTCTCACAATGAAAGGGATTTGATGTTTGTTTTATTTGGCATGAGACTTGTTTAGTTTGTTTGAGGGAAAAGATACATCACATGTGAGAAGATAGGAGTTGGCAACTTTTTTCTGGTCGAATTTTTAATGGAATTCTATTCTCTGTTGCAGGAGTGGAAGTACCATTGCCCAGTATAATGTCAGTGCTCCCTCTTCTATTACACCAGACTTTCGGGCACTAAATGTTAAAATATTTAACAAGCTGGCAGAATCATACCCTATGATATTTGATGGTAAGGGAGTCTTTTACATTTATGCTTTCAAATGTTGTGAATATCTATTATCTCTTGATACAGATAGTTGTGAAACAATTGTGTGACATTTGTGTTTATTTCTTAAAGCCTCGGGTACCCTAATGTTTTCACCAACTGATGGATTTTATGAGCAAACGGTGACTGTGACATGTGGCCCTCCACCACTGGATCTCAATTTTGGCACTGTCTCAGCAGCAGAATGGAGACTTAATACAGTGCTCATAGCTGAAGATGGAGGACACACAATTTCAGTTAAGGATGGAATATCAACCTTAACTGTGTCAAGGTTTATTAGCTCTGACGATGGTAAGAAATGGATTGGTGCATTCAATAGGAATAATCATAAATCATACAAAATTGAAATGTAAGTCTTGCATCACAATTTTCTCTTATTACCCAGGCAAGAGCAACAGCAAAATTCTGATAGCTTGGGTAAAAATTATTTTTACAGTGCAACACAAGCATTGTCAGTGGATCAATCAGTCTGAACCACTAATAAACAAAAAAAAATTGCAGACAAAGTTTCACTCAAAATGCCTATAGTGGAGTAGTCTAAAAAGCATTTTATGTATTGATAAGGTAGACAATGTTTTAAAAGCTAATTACTTAAAAACTAATGTTAACTCTCCCACAGAAAACCTGTGTGAACTACAAAAAAATTTCTACCTTTTAAATACAGTGCAGAAGAATTCTGTACACTTATACATCACACATTACATAAATATCAGTGAAAGAGCAACAGGTAAACAAGACCATTCAAAAACAAAAGCCGTCAAGTCAAGGTCTAACTAAAATCATACACTGTTAGAAAAAGCGTCTTGAAAAAACGGCGATATTCCGGCAGCTGGGGCGCCAAAATACGACCGTATAATTACAGAAAATAACTCCCGCATAAAAATACGGTTATTTCCAGTAATGAAAATACAATTAGTTACGCTAATTTACATGGGATCTCGCCTGTTTCAAGTGCCGCTAAACATTAAATTAGGAACATGTTAATGTCATTAAACAGTGAAATCATCTATAAATAGGAAAAGAAAACATCCCCAAAAAACAGTAATATTCCGGCAGCTGGGGCGCCAAAATACGACCGTAAAATAACAGAAAATAACTGTCCCATAAAAATACGGTCATTTTCAGTAGTGAAAACAGAGTTTGTTGCGGTAATGTTACATGGGATTCTGCCTTTTCCAAGTGCTTTTAGACATCAAATTAGGAACATTGTAACGTGATCAAACAATGAAATTACCTATAAACAAGGTCAATGAATGTGCCAATATGAATCATAATACGTAAATGTCCAGATATATACAGTTAATTTAACTAATAATGGATTGCATGCTCTGGGACAGACTGACAGAGGAGTCTGTCCCAGAGCGATACGGCAGAGGAGAGGCTGCCGTATCGCACCATCGGCCCCTCTGGCCATCGCCAGTAGATAGGTGAAGTGTCTTGACCACGGACACAAGGACCGAGAGTGTTCGAGCCAGGGCTCGAACCGCCAACCTCTGATCGCAAGGCGAACTGCTAAGTCATGAGCCACGATCGCCCTAGCTAGCAATGATAATAATACTTATGTGATGTAACACAAGCTTATAGGGATCATGTTATATACTTTACCGTAGCATTACATTTGAATCCAACAGTTCAGTCTTTCAAATAACAGACAGATATTTGTGGAAATACATTTGTGAATGTATTTTAACAATCTAAATATGCATATGTACAGACAGATACATTTAATAATCATGACAATTATGTTTCATTACATTACAGTGATTTGACGTTAATTTACATTTGAAATGTGAAGTCAAAGTCTATTTACGTAACTTTAATGATATTCTAGAAGAACAGAACAAAACTGTAAAATGCACGATTCTTTCCTATGGTCGCAGCCATACCCGCGACCTTGTTGTTGTTAGTTCACATTCATTGGCCGATGCTTAGCGTCATGTTATTATGTGTCCCAACATCCAATGGCATATCACATTGTTTTCATGGCCACACCCTCACCCCAGGTGCAGAGGCCTATTTCTGTTCAGCAATGTTGTGAATACTTTGAGATTTATATTAATTGCAATTCCTACCTCTACATTTATTAAAACAAATATATAATTAGCACAGCGTGGCCGTGAACTGACTTAGATTGTGGCATGCAAAAGAATCTTAACTAATTAGCTCAAAGATATTGAGCTTGTTATTCAACCCCAAGCTGGTAGAGGAAGCTCTTTATTTAAACACTTTGCAGTGTTTCCATGTGCCTCAACCTTCAACAACAGCAGAACAGAAGTCACTCATGGTACATGAGTGACATCCCGCTACAAAACAACAACTGTCAGTGACTCTGCACCACGGCGTAAACACAACATTCAAGATAACAGTTAAAAGTAACTAACCATAAACAATAAAACAAGAACATCTAAACAGCAGCACATGTCCCAAGGCATGATGGGAGAGAACTAGCTGTTTCTGGATGTATTTTTACGATCTAAATATGCATATATACAAAAAAATATATTTGAGAAACAAGTAAATTGTGTTTTACTATATTTACAGTGATGTTATGTTGTTTTACCTTTGACATGTAAGATCACAGTCTGCTTATGTAAATTGAATGATATCCTAGGAAGACAGTACAAAACTGTAAAAAATTACAGTAATATACTTTGACATTACTATTTTTTGGAACAGTGTACTAATATTCAGTGGCTTACTCTCTAGCTTTTAGCTTTGCTTTTAGCAGTGCATGTCATACAAGTCATACAAATGCCATAAAAATGCTTTACTTTGCTGAGCTGTTAAACTTAAGGTGAGCACTATATGTGTTTTAACCAGTGGTTTAAGGATCACAATATAATCAAAACAGAGGAATGTGACATTTATAGGTACACTAATATTCTGGTATACAGTTTTTCCTCGGTTTCTGTGGCTCGCTTCTCAAAAAATAGTTTAGAGATGCAAAAGACTACAGCCAGTGGTGAAACATTGAAAAAGCTTTCAGGAAGTCAGAAGACAACTTTCAGAGTCAGCTGTCATTCTAAAATAGTGTAGCATCAGTTGACACAATGTCAAAGAAACTAGTGGCTTTGGTAGAAATGACTTAATTGACAAAATATCTGTTTAACCTGGAATTAAAGGTTTTGGGATAGTTTTGGGATAGCTAAATTCACAGGTTAACCAGTGTTTTACTCAATGTATGAGCTACCCTGGGAAATGCATCTCCAGAGCTCAGAGGTTTAAAAAATATTTGGAGAAATGTGCCAAAGCAGTTGACAAATATTGTAATAGGTGAGTAACTAATTGGAGAGCAAACCTGCAAACTGTCCATTAGTTAATGTATGAATATCTGACATTTGGGAGACATTATTTTTGTAGGCTAGTATAGCTTAAAATTAAAGTTTCAATGTATGAAGGAGGAAAACCAGGAGTATTCTGAAAATGTAATTGAAAATTATGGCACACATTCATGTTGTTATTGCTTATATTGTATTCTTCTTTTGTTGGTTTAATTTCAACATTTCACTTTTAATTGCAGGAGAATATGAATGTAGGCTCATGCGCAAAAAGGACAAAACATTTTTCCGACAGAAATCTGCAACCTTCAGTCTGAAAACGAAACCCACAATCACCGTCTCACCAGTCAGAGAGTATGTGCAATGTCAGGGAGGAATTGTGCCTCTGAAGTGCAGTGTGAGTGGTGGGTACCAGGTTGAGTTTCAAGAGTATTCTGAAGCAGGTAAGTCTGACACAAAAAAACAAAAATCTACAAAATGCAAATGTGTGATTGAGAAACTTTTAACATCACAGTATCTTTCACTAAAACATATTGAATGTGATTAATATTATTTTGTAACTTTTCAATCTTAACGCTGTCCTACTCTCTAGGTTATTTTTTTTAACTTCCTTTTATTGTTGTTATTGTTGTTTAGGCACTGGTAATTCGATTACCTATAATTATATAACACCTCAAGGTTGTCAAAAGCAGGACAAGCCATTCACCTGTCAGTCTAAAACCCAACCTGTATTTACAAAAACAATAACACTGCAGTTATCCCCAGAGGGTGAGTATTATTTAATACATTTCAGATATTCACAAATATGAACGGGAGCATACATTCATACATACAAAATGAAAACTACATGCAAAAACTGCTGAGGTATTTTTTTTCTCTCTCTACAGAAGCTCACTGTGTTGATGAAAAGTTTGGTAAAGGAAATGAAGGTTTCAAAGCTGCAGTGCCTTGTGAGCCAAACCAGGTAGGAGAAATAACTGCAGTGTGTAAGGAAAACCGGCAATTTGGAGATATTGAAGAAAACTGCATCCTACTACCTGTTCAAAAGCTGCTTGACGAGTCTGAGGTAACCTCCTCTTAAGGAAGCACACAGTACCACATGTAGTAATGGTCTGCACCAACAAAAACTCTTTCTGCAACTGCAACTGAAATACACTTTCTTCTGTGTCAGTCTGGCAATACTTTGCAACAAAAATAGATACTGTTAAATAAATAACCACAAATAAAGCAGTTAGTGATAGTATACCTTTGACTCCAAAGATCAAGCCCCAAATTTATAAACCTCTGATCAACAACTCCTCTGTTTGTAACTGTGCATACATAAAAGAAAAGATTATATCAAATGCAGTTAACATGTGACACTGTTCTTTCCTTAATCTCACAGTTCTTGACTGCCAGTACATTGCCAGTATTTTTGGAACAGCTCAGCAACATCACTGTCAATTTTACTGGTGAAGTGATTAAATCTCCTCCCAACGTTAAGGCTATTGTGAGAATACTCACCAATGTAGCCAACAAATCTTCATCATTAGATATTTCAATTAGCAATGATTCAATGGAGGTATGTTGATTAGTTTTCTGAAGTTTTCACATTTTAAACAGTAAATGTTTTTTTATCTAATATTGTTCTTTTCTTTTACTTTAGAATGTCCTCATTACGGCAGGGGTTCTCACCATCAATGGAACAACATGGAACATTCTGAACAACAATGACACCAAAAACATCTCAAACAGCACTGATGCTGAAAGTGTCAGCTCATCATTTTTGGACTCTCTTGAAAACATAACATCTCATCTTGACAATACAACTTTTGACATTAAGACAGCATATATTCTGTTAAACAGAACTAGATTCACAGACACTTTCAGTGCTGAACTGAATTCTTCAGTGGCAATTGAAATACCAGAGGCTGATGGAGAAATAAAAACAATCACTACGATACTATTTGAATCGTTGGATAATGTACTCCCTGCAAGAGATGAGGTCAATTCATCGTTCAACTCTATAAACGGCAGGATTGTACTTGTTCAGTCCACTGGTGACATCAATAATATTTCTTTCACATTTGATATTTTAAATGATACACTGGGAAACCCTGAATGTGTCTTCTGGAACTTCAGCCTCTTTAATGGTCTCGGAGGATGGGACAATGAGGGATGTGAGGTAGTTTTAAACATAAATGAAACTGGAACTGTCATCTGCAACTGCAACCACCTGACCTCATTCTCCATCCTCATGTCACCGAATAGCCCAAAGAAACTCTATTTGGACATTATAACCTACATTGGAGTTGGCATTTCCATGGGTTCCTTGGTCATATGTCTCATTATTGAAGGCCTCATATGGAGAAAAATAAGAAAGAATGAAACCTCTTACTTGCGTCATGTTTCCATAGTCAACATCGCTGTCTCTCTTCTGATTGCAAACATTTGGTTTATAATTGGAGCGGCCATTTCAGATGCAGAAGTTAAAAACCCCCCAGCATGCACTGCAGCTACTTTTTTTATCCATTTTTTCTACCTAGCATTGTTCTTCTGGATGTTGGCCTCGGCTATGTTGCTGCTCTACCGGACAACTAATGTCTTTGGTGGGGGTTTGACTAAAGTATCTATGCTAGCCATTGGATTCTCTCTAGGCTACGGAGCTCCTCTCATTATTGCAACAGTAACTATAGCTGCAACTGCACCTGACAACAAATACATCCGAGACAATGCAGTCTGCTGGCTCAACTGGGATGAGTCCAAAGCTCTACTGGCATTTGTGATTCCTGCACTTTCAATAGTGGTGATAAACCTCATTATCTTGGTTGTGGTTTTGTACAAAATTATAAGGAGAAGAGTTGGAACAACTGCTGCACAAGCAGATGAAAGGCACGTTTTACTGGTTATTGTCAAGAGCTTGGCTGTGCTCACACCATTTTTTGGCATAACTTGGGGTTTGGGAGCTGGGATTCTGGCTGATCCAACAAATGAAGGAATCCATATTGCATTCGCATTCTTCAATTCGTTACAGGTAAAAATTAATATTTTACTTATCTGTATACAACAACAGTATGACTGAATCCTTGATAACTGATGCTACTATGTCTTTAAAAAGGGCTTCTTTATTTTGGTGTTTGGAACACTGCTGGACAGTAAGGTACGTACAGCTCAATTTTAAGTCAGGTTAATTCAAAGAAAAATCTAGATTCAAGATTCAAGATCTTTATTTGTCACGTGCATAGTTATACAAGTATAACACACTAATAACTAATAACTAATAGTTAATATATGAGTAATGTGTTTGAATGAATAAATGATTATTGTTGAATTACTTAAAAACTAATGTTAAATGATATAATTTTGGTTTAACCAACAAAGTACTTACTGGAAAAAAGGAATAAGGCAATTGTCTACTAACCTTTACTGACAAAGGAATATGAATTGTGATAAACTTCCGCCTTTTAGTGCCATTTCATGGTTTCTCTGTAATCCTATATAAATGACTATTCAGACTTGATGGCGATAGCAGCAAAAAGCAGATGGGCCCACACTTCAATAAATAAGAGTTATGTGTATGTGCATATTCCATACATGTGCGTATTCTACACATGCACACATTTGGGATTTCATTTATCAGGTGCGGTCAGCAATAGCATCATATGCACAACCCTCCAGAAGTAGGACAGGGGTAAGAACAGTTTTCCTAGTCATGTCTTTCATATTTCTTTTTTCTTTCCTTTCTAATGGATGACAGCCAATTTGTTTCTTTTCAAATGCTGCATGATTTGTTTTGTTTTTTTGTATTGTTTTTTTAGAGCACAAGTGCTGGAAACTCATCATCAAGTGGACTTCAATTTTTAAGGAACTGGAGACGTGGAAGAGGTAAACAACAATTAAGAAAAGAACCAACTAAGGTTTCGTATAAAATGCAGTGAATGCTGTGTGTTGTTAGGTGTGCTGGTACCTTAATCAGGCAGTCCAACAATAAAATGTAATTTTTATACCTTTTATTTATTTATACAATTATTTTACTTCTTACTTCAACTTCCTGTTGTAGTACTACAGCTACTACTGTTGTATTATTTTTTGCCACAGACTAACTATACTGCTCTGTTTTTTTAGATGGCTACAACATGACATCCAGTGCATCCAGTGATTTGCATTCAGCTAGCAACACATGATGTACGCAGAAAGCTGTGGTCATTGAAATAACCAACAAGAAGTCAGGCTTTTTTTTCTCTCCTTTTTTTCCATAGTAGCAATAAGTTAATCTGTTATTGTTTTGTTTATAGCTTATATAATATTTAATCCAAAAAGAATCAGGCTTGGTTTTAAGGAAACCAAATAAGGGAAAATATGTAATCACCAAAATATTTTTGAATGGCATAATAAATGTTGGAATTGTAGTGATAACTTCTAAAACATTTATGTCATCTTTGATTTTGATTCGAATTTATGATTATCAACACAGCATAGAGTACAGATTTGTAGTTATACTAATAGATTTTTATCAATCTATGTTTCAACAGTTTTAGAAGAAAAGAATTGAGTGTACTTATTCTAAAGAGATGTCCGATGTAAACATAATCAAAACATTGCACTTGCAATATACACCAATCAGTGTATCAATGAGACCTGGTCGCCTGTGACCCAGTGACTGGTTCACCACTGCCCACTTTGACCATGACAGACCAAAAACACCCCACAAGAGCTGCAGTTTTGGAGATGCTCTAATCCAGTCATCTAGCCATCACAATCTGGCCCTTGTTAAACATGTTTCCTGCTTCTAACACATCAACTTTGGGGAAAAAATGTTCCCTTAATTCGTAATATATCCCACCCACTAACAGGTGCCATGATGAAGAGATAATTAATATTATTTACTTGACCTGTTTGTGTTCATAATGTTATGTCTGATCGGTGTTTATCTGTGGATGTGTGCTTGCATGCATTCACACAGGTTGCAAAAAAATATACTGAGATTCCACTTTTACTCAAAATGTTTACCATTTTCTACATGTATTCATCATAAGCTAATTTTAAATACCAAACTACCTTTGTTAAAGAAAGTTTTGGTGTTGCTCATTTTATAAGCTTGGATATCAGGAAATCTATTATCTCACAATCTTGCAGTTTCATTCTGTGTCAGTACGTATTATGGCACACAATCCGAAAAATATCCTCATGAAAATTCTTAATTAAGCTGTAATAATTTCATTCATTCTTAATTCAATAATTTCTGGTAATTTTTTTATTCTGTATATTTTGTGAAGTAGTCCTGTGTTATAAAGACGAAGCAGATGTCAGGGCACTGTTGCACCTTAGCTAGATCTGATTTCTTAATGCTGACATTTTTCATAATCATGTTAATTTTACCCATATTTTTTTCTTTGCAGAACAGATTACTGTTATACTAATTAGCACCTTCATAGTCTTTACTAGCTACTCAAAGATAAAATAAATATGCTTTCTGTGCGTCTTTTGTACACTTAATGTGGTATATTTTGGATAGCTTTGACATGCTTTAATTTTGATCCTGTTTAATAATGTATAACTATAATTTGATTTATTACTAATTATGTCCTGAATTTGTTTAAAAGAAATCAGAATTATGATTAAAATCTTTTAAAATCCTATCCTTGTGTCAAAGTTCCAGCTTCACACACCCTGTTAATCTGGCAGATTTGTTTGAAGTATCCTAAAATGCAAATTCCTAAAGACAAAAAAAAAGCAATGGAATGACCCTGCAGACTCAGGATCTTGCACGATGGAAAGAGCCACCTCCTCTCAATACCTCAAGAAGCTGAAAAATTCTATAAGAATCTGCCAAAGGAAACATCAGATGATCAGTGAGTCAGAAAGGACAAGTTTCTTAAACAAAAGGTTACACTTTAAGACATTCCATGAGACTGCTCCTGCTCCAACATAACTAATTAGCATTGACAGGAGACAGATAAAATCTTGAGTTTGAATTAATATGTAGTTTATGTTAACATAACTGGGCGTTTTAAAGCGCTTATTTGCTCTAAATTTAATCTGAACTGTTTTGGGATATATACCAACAGCTAAGCTTTAAATCTGATAAATATTTATGGCCCCAGTGAGGATAACCCATCCTTTTATGAAAATTTAGTTCTAACTATGTCAACCTTGAAGGGTCTCTATATCATAGGAGGGGACTTCAATTGCACCCTGGACCCAAACCTGGTTAGGTTGACTCAAACTGACACTACCCATACTCAGACTAGAAAATTTCAATTTTGCTAAATTGCAATAGATTGCTGACCTTCCACTATTAACAAAAATAGAGGATGTATGCATTGAGAATACAAAGGAAAAGGCTTTCTCTCTGTATTATAACTTATTGATGCTTTCCTCCAAAGACTCAGCAGGATATCCAAGAGGATATCGATAAAAATGACTGCAACCAGGCTTGTTTGAAAGCACAAAAACAAACAATAAACATACACTTTAAACTCCTGCAATATAAATGGCTCATGAGAACGTATATAACACCCGTCAGGCGCCATCATATGTCCAGTGATATTCCAGACATTTATGCATTTGTACGCCAAGCACCGGCTCCCCACAGGGCTGTGTACTGAGCCCCCTCCTGTATTGTCTCTATACCCACGACTGCAGTTCAACCCACAACAACAAACTCATCAAGTTTGCTGTTGACACCACGGTAGTCGGACTCATCTCAAAGGGAGACGAGGCAGCCTACAGAGAGGAAGTCCTGAAGTTGGCAGCATGGTGTTCAGAGAACAACCTGGCACTGAACACCAAGAAAACAAAAGAAGTCATTGTCAACTTCAGGAGGCACAGCACTGACTTAGCCCCCCTATGCATCAACGGGGAGTGTGTGGAGAGGGTCCACACCTTGGCGTCCTCATCTCCACAGACATCTCCTGGACAGACAACATCACAGCGTCAAGAAGGCCCAGCAGTGGCTGCACTTCCTGAGGTTGTGTCATCTCTCTCTATTGAAAATAGCATGAAATACGATGTACTGAAAGAGTCCATCTTTCGTGCTTATGTTCCTGTACCTGAGGCCTACCGACAGAAGTTCAGAAATCACAAGAAGTCTAATGATCAAACATATGTCAAGTTTGCACGTGAGAAGGGAGTTCTTTTTGACAAGTGGTGCACAGCAAGTGAAGTGAAGAGGGACTTTGAAGCTCTTTGTCAGTTAATCCTGTTGGAAGATTTTAAGAATCTATTAACAGAGAAGCTTGTAATGTTTTTAAATGAGCAAAAGGTTGCCTCACTGTCAAAAGCAGCTGTTTTGGCTGATGAGTTCATTTCATAAAAATGTGTTTGCATCATCCCCTCGTTCAGATAAAGTTTTGATCACCAAGATCAGGCTGACCAAGCCTGATCTTGGTCAGCCTGAAGCCAGAGCTAAGCAACCATTTCTTTCCTATGAGGTACGTGAATGCTTCTATTGCCATAAAAAGGTCATGTCATTGCTGATTGCCTTGCACTAAAAAATAAGACTACACTGCCGCAACCCAAGGGCATGGGTTTGATTAAAAATGTGTCTCCTCCCAGAACCCAAACATCCTTGTTTCAAACCTTTTATCACACAGGGTTGTGTTTCTTTAACAGGTGATGCTGTTGACGACCAGCCTGTAACAATACTGAGAGAAATGGGTGGTTCGCAGTCTATCATTTGAGAGGGTATTTTGCCTTTGTCTGTTGAGTCATCCTGCCAGTCAAGTTTTGTGGTCCAGGGTATCAGAATGACTTGTGTCTGCACCTTTGCACAATATTCATATCACTTCCTCTGTTTTCAGTGGAGTTTGTAAGGTTGCTGTCGTCCCCTTGCTGCCATAAAAGGGGTTGATTTCATCCTCGGGAATGATTTAGCTGGTGGAAAAGTCCTGCCTGTGCCTGAGATGCTGGATAAACCTGAAACAAGCTTCGAAGTTAAACAGCAAGAGTATGCTAACATTTTTCCTGCTTGTGTGGTAACTAGATCCCAATCCAAGAAGAATGACTTTGATTTGTCTGACTCCTTCCTCGTTATGAAAGAAGCATCTGATAGTGTTAGACCAGAAGCTAAGCTTAATGATGAGTGTGAGTACAAGAAAACAACTATTAGAATATTATGTGTTAAATTTGCTTAGATAAGAGGGTCCAGCAGTAGATCAGAGCAATAGGGAAGGATTTGTCTGTGTGTTTTAGTTTGGCTTAGCTATAGGCTTGAGAGTGTGTGTAATTGTGTAGAGGGAAAGGAATTTATTGACACTGGGGGTCTGCCTGTCATAAAAGGAGACAGGAAGCTACAGTTGGGGGATGCTGATGCTTGTACCTTTAATAAAAACTCATAATTGTCATAACTTAGAAGTAGGTTTGCAGGAGACTCTCCACATGCTTATCTGTAAATGTAAGACAACAAGAGGCCAATGGCCCAGTGGATGCAGAGTAGGGGTCTCAGTGCTTGTAATATGTTAACTCTGTTTTGTAGAGGAATTTGGTGTAGCTTGGTTGAGGGGAGATTACTTTTATGACCGGCAGGAAGTCACATACACAGAGACACACACACACACACAGTGCTTTAACTGTTACGACGCATACACACCCACACGGACTCACGTGCACTCACACATACACACAGGTACGCGCACACAGTCACTCACATGCACTCACATAGACACACGGGTATGCGCACACACAGGCACTCACGTGCTCGCACATACATACACAAACACAGAGTTTACAGCACACCATGTGGGTTTTACGATGGGGTCGCTTCTATAAAACTGGTTGTAACAAACAAAGAAGTGAAGATCTGCAGAAGGACACCGGCCTTGCACATCTCCCCTTCTAGAAGATGCATGCGTAACTGAAGATGAATAAAGGTTTTTGTAAAATGACTACTGAGTCCGGTGTCGTCTCTGAATGCCCGAGGAATAAAAAAGAACCGGGGTGAAACTGCTTTACGTAACACGAGTCTAGAAAGTTGTTGTCTCTTCCTAGAGCTGACATAAAACTGCCTGCTTCTAGAGAGGAATTTATTGTTGCACAGCATGAAGATGACTCACTTCTGAAATGCCGTTCTTCCGTACTTACTCAGGAGGAAGCTAAGGTAAAGAAGGTGGCGTACATTGTTGATGAGGGCCTCCTTCTACATCGCTGGGCTGGTGAAAACTTGGATGACTGGCATACAGTTTATCAAGTTGTTGTGCCAAAGGTTTTCCGCTTGCAAGTGCTAGCCTTAGCACATGATCACCCACTTTCTGGACACCTTGGCATAAATAAAACATGTAATAAGGTCCTCAAACATTGTTTTTGGCCAGGGCTCAAGTCTGATGTTGTACGCTACTGTCGTACCTGCCATGTTTGCCAAATTGTGGGCAAGCCAAATTAAGTTATCCCACCTGCACCTCTGTCACCAATTCCAGTGATGGGTGAACCATTAGCAGAGTTACTGTTGACTGTGTAGGACCTTTACCAAAATCAAAGTCAGGGCACCAATACATTCTAACAATGATGTGTGGTTCTAATAGGTTTCCTGAAGCAGTGCCCCTGCAAAAGGATCGCCACTCCTGTCATCAGTAAAGCTCTGGTAGGGTTCTTCTCAGTGTTTGATCTTCCAAAGGTAGTCCAGACTGATCAGGGAACCAACTTTAAGTCTAGGACCTTTGCTCAGGCATTAAAAGCATTAAGAGTGGAGCACATTACATCAAGCTCCTACCATCCTGAAAGTCAGGGAGCACTTAAAAGATTTCACCAGACATTAAAGTCCATGCTCCGCAAATACTGTCTGGAGACAGGAAAGAACTGGGATGAGGGTATCCCATTCTTATTGTTAGCTGCTCGTGAAACAGTGTAAGAGTCCCTAGGATTTAGTCCTGCAGAGCTTGTATTTGGACATGAAGTTAGAGGACCGTTGCATATCCTTAAAGAACAGCTAGTTGTTCCGACTAAAACACTGAAGAGAATCCCTGAGTACGTGGCTAAAATTAGAAAGCGCCTTAAATCAGCTTGCGCTATTGCCAGGGACACCTTAACTGCTAGGCAGGTAAGGATGAAAAAACACTATGACCGGAGAGCAGTTGCTCGTCAGTTTAAACCTGGTGATCAGGTTCTAGTTTTGCTCCCTATTCTGGGCTCTTCTCTGAAAACAAAATTTTTTGGACCATATGTTGTGGAAAAGAAACTCAGTGAGACCAATTATGTTGTTCAAACTCCTGATTGTTGTTGCAAGACTAGAGTATGCCACATTAACATGATGAAACATTATCTTTCTAGAGAGAATGAAGATGATCCCCTCACTCCACACAAGGTTAAGTCTAGGTCCCCTGTAGCATGCGTAGCTTCAGATATAGCCAATGAAAGCAGTGAGGAGGATGCGGTCCTGCGCAAAGATGCGTCACAGGGGACGAGACTAAGTAATAGTGAGATTCTGTCTGACTTGCCCCACTATTTGTCTCACCTGTCACTTAATCAGGCTGAAGACATTCAGAACCTGATCGTGTCCTTCCGGTGTATTTTTGGGGATGTTCCTACCCAGACAAGTTTGATATCCCATGACATAGTTCTTACCAATCCTGCACCCATTAAACAGCATGCAAACAGAGTCAATCCCATCAAAAGAGAAGTTATAAAAGAGGAAGTAGAGTATCTTGTTAGAAATGGACTTGCCATACCCAGTTGTAGCCCCTGGAGTTCCCCATGTTTGTTGGACATTAAACCTGATGGGAGTCCACGGTTCTGTACGGACTTCCGCAAAGTGAATGCTGTGACAGTTCCTGACGCGTATCCCTTGCCTCTCATCGATGATTGCATTGATGACATCATACCTCCCACATTTATTACTAAACTGGAAATGTTGAAAGGTTATTGGCAGATTCCTTTCGACATATCTGGCTGTGGCTCAGGTAGTAGAGCAGATCAGCTACTCATCAGAAGGTTGGTGGTTCGATTCCTGGCTCCCCCAGTCTGCATGCCAAATATCCTTAGGCAAGATACTAACCCCAAAATTGCCCTCCGATGCATTCATCAGAGTGTGAACGTGTGTGAATGTTTATTAGTTGCACTTGAGTTTAGAAGTGCTTGTGTGAATGAGGCATGTTGTATACAGTGCTTTGAGTACTCCGGGAGAGTAGAAAAGCACTATATAAGAATCAGACCATTTACCATTCCTTTAACCAGAAGGGCATCGGAGATATCCGGTTTTGTAACTCTGGACAGTTTCCTCCAGTACACAGTCATGCCATTTGGGTTATGTAATGCACCAGCTACATTTCAGAGGCTAGTGAGCAAAGTATTGGGTGATGTTCCAAACTGCCAGGTGTATCTGGATGACAGTGTTGTGTATTCCAGTGAATGGGCAGAACATCTTGTTACTTTGTTAGCAGTTTTTGAGCGCCTGTCAGCTGCCTCGCTGACTTTGAATCTTGCAAAGTGTGAATTTGGTTAAAGCACCGTTCTTTATCTAGGCCAACAAGTTGGTGGAGGAAAGGTATGTCCAGTGGATGCAAAGATCCGTGCCATTTCAACCTTTCCAGTTCCTTCTACAAGAAAGGAGCTACGTCGTTTTCTTGGAATGGCCAGATACTATCGTTGGTTCTGTAAGAACTTTTCAACAGTAGCTGCCCCGTTGACTGCCTTGGCCAGTCCATCAGTTCCATTTTCCTGGTCTGATGAATGCCATCATGCCTTTGAGAATCTCAAGGGGTTGCTTTCATGTTCACCTGTTCTCTCCGCCCCAGATTTTTGCCGACCATTCAAGCTGGAGGTCGATGCTAGCGCGGTTGGGGTAGGTCTGTCCTTCTACAGGAAGATCAGGATGGACTTGATCACCCTGTGCGCTACTTCTCAAAGACGTTCACTCATCCTCAGAGAAGGTATTCTACAATCGAACAAGAAACTCTTGCCGTTCTGTTGGCTCTGGAACATTTTGAGGTTTATCTTGGATTAAGTGTGGAACCCATAAAAGTCTTTACAGACCACAATCAGCTTGTTTTCCTTTCAAGGATGTACAATAACAACCGTCAGCTTATGAGGTGGTCTTTAATCATCCAAGAGTATAATCTTCAAATCTGCCATAAAAAAGGGATAGAAAATGTCTTGGCTGATGCACTGTCCCGTGCCCTGTAGTCTGTTTGGTTTTTTTTTGGGTATGAAGGCTCCAAACTTTTTGTTTGGACTTGTAAGGGTGGGGGTGTTACGTGTCTGCAAGCTGCATGTTTTCTTTCCCTCTCCTTTTGTTTACCATTTCCTCAGGTACACAGACTGCAGGTTGGTGTCAATTTGGGGATCTCCAGCTAATTATAGGAAGGACGCTTTGATTGGAAAAACCACACCTTGATAAGGAGACTCACCTGTGGCTGGGCGCGGCTCTCTCTTCCTTGCTTAGAATTGTTTGGCACTTGTGTAGAGCTCCTATGGTGTATTTCTTTTGTTTGAAGGTTGTGGTGGGAGTAAAGAGGACTAGGCAAGTCTGGGGACCCTCATGTGTTTCCCCCTTTTTTTGTTTTTCTAGGGTAAGAGCTCAGCTAAGTTTTGGGTTTGTATTTTTGGTGGTTTTTTTGGCACAACCTAACTGTCTCTTTCTCCCCCACATTTTTTGTATGAATTTGGGTTATTGTTTTTGTGAGAAAGCTGCCATTAAACCTGTTTCTGTTTATTGCACTTGTACCGAGATTCTGGAGTTGTGTTACGTCCTCCTGCTCTCGAGGAGGCATAAGACTTTCATATCAAAAACAGAAAACAGAAAAACTTTGGTTGGACAGGTAAAATTTAAACCATTCCAATGCAGTCCCTTTGATTCCGACACAGTGTTCAAGCCGAGAGATAAGAATCCTATTATCTACAGTATCAAAGGCAGCACTGTAGTAGTAATAGTATTAAAATGGCAGAATTTCCCAAGTCCGTAAATGTTAAAAGGTCATTAAAAACTTTTAAAAGAGCAGTTTCAGTGCTGTGGTGTGCTTTAAAACCAGACTGAAATACTTCACTAATGCCATTTTTATCTAGAAAGGTCTAGAACTGAAGAAGGACAACTTTCTCTAGGACTTTAGAAAGAAAAGGCAATTTAGAAATTGGTCTGTAGTTGGCTAAAACTGTTGGATCAAGGTTTTGCTTTTTAAGAATAGGTTCCACCACAGCATGTTTGAAGTCAGCAGGGACAGACCCAGACTGAAGACTGCTACTGACAATTGAAAGCAAACATATACCCACAGTGTCAAAAACATCTTTCAGTAAACGAGATGGAACGATATCCAGAGTACATCTAGTGGGTTTCAAGTTGTTGACTACTTCATTCAGTAATGAAAAGGACAAGGTCACTGAAAGTGGGCAAAAGCAACTGAAGTTGATGTATAAACAGATGGGTCGGATTTCAATCAGTTTTCATATGTTGCTTTCAATGCTACATG